>NW_021680780.1:83879-116039 GCF_001412515.2 Diachasma alloeum
CCCCCTCCCCCCCCCTTCCTCACTCCACCTCGCCCTCCCCGATAGCATCTTGACGGAATGCCCGCGGAGGATAGGTACCTGCCGCATTGTCGGCTCTTCCTCTCGCGCATTTTCGTTCGCAACTCTCTTTCCCTCGCATTTTTATTTATCCCATTAGTTTTTTCTCTTGTATCATCATCGCTGATACTTATGTTTTTTCGGGGCCAACGCGTGACTCCACGGGCACAGAAAATTTTCGTGGGTGCATGAAAATCGGGGGGAAAATCACATCAACTATTATTAATCAATTTTTTTTTATCAATTGTGCTTAAAGTAACGCTTATGTTTTTTTTTGTTGAGCATTTCCATTTATTTTATTTTATATTATTGTTTATTTTATATTATTATTTTATTTTATATTATTTTTCAATATGGCCGCACATATATTTCATTTGTAATATTATTGTTCTGTATAATATTATATATTGGTAACTTCCGAGGGGTTTTTTCCTTTTAATTTTTTTTTGTGTCTGTGTAGTGCAATTTGTGCACACAATAATAATTAGGATAAAATATCTCCAACGCAGAATGAAATTTCATCATCAGATATCAATTTTTACTAAGTTTCGGGATAGAAATGAAGAAACGATGACTCATGATCCACTTTTATAGAACGGCAGGATAATTTTCATCAAAAATTTCTCTTCGTGCGTCAATCAGTTATCAATGTTTATACTGGGCGTCATTTGTTAATAGTAGCATAAATTAGTTGATGAAGACGAAGAAATCAATTCACAAACTCCAACTGGACATAAATTACTGCAATTCCGTTGGAGTTGTGCACGAAAGTACTTCTATTTGCTAAATTATCATCCATTCATCATGAAAGTACTGAACACCTGTTGTTACTCTCATCCGACGTATTTCGGGAATGGGCTGCAGCCAAGGTCAGACGCATGAATTAAATTCTCCGACCACTGGCAAAACATTAGCATTCAACGGAGCATCAACTCTTCATAATTTCGCAGAAAGTCTCGACAGACAGATACTCACAATTACCAGAGAGTGGATGGCGGCAGTTGCTGTGTCATTTGATAGAGAAGTGGAGAATTCAGAGGTGAAGTGGTCAATCGGTTCAAGTCGACTCAGCTCGCGGTTGAGTTTTCGTTGAATAACTCGGAATTCAAGAGAGATAGCGAAATTTTTGTAAAATCTTTTTCGATAGCCTTCACTTTTCTCTACAAAAAAGATTCTTAGGATAATTTTGCCAACTCCTTTAGACTTTGAGATATTCAGCGAGAACTGGCGCTAGAGTGGAATTGGCTTGAACCGTTTGACCAGTTCACTACTGAATTCATGGTGAAGAGAATCACGCACAGGAAAATGATATCCGTCTACCACGAGTGGTCAACTATGACTCCCGCATGAGTCGTTGAATGCACCTCGAACATGCGGGAGAATGTGGAGCGTGGAAAAACAGGATGAGACATCGCGGGGGGATTGGGTAAACCGGGGGAAGTTGTGGGTGTTGGGGATGGGTGAGAAAACTCACGGTGGTGGGGACAATGAGTTTTTTGTCGGAACGATTGGAAAAGGTTGCGGACGCACTGGGACTGTTAAAAGGGCCCGCAGGTTTTCGGGGAATTGTTGGGAAAAACCGAGGGGTTTCCATTCTAATGGGGTTGAGGAATTTTCTGACCGTTACGGGAGATACGCGCGTCCTGGGGGAACACTGGGTGTGGTTCTGTTATGTACCTGTTGCGGGTTGGAGGTGCAGAGGGAGCATCACTGCACGGGGGGAAGATTTAGAGTGAAATTATTTTCAAAATCTCGACAAATTTGAGTACAGACATCGATATAATCGAAATTTTGAATTAGGGGAGGGTGGGGTAAAACGGACACTTTAGACTTTTTTTTTGTTATTCATAACTCAGAAACAAATTGAAGATTTGAGACAGTTGAGGCATAAAGGGAAAGAATTGCTCTTTGTATTGATAAAAAAAATTATGGAATTTTAGCAACATTTCAATTCCTCATTAACATCATGAAAAAATTTATGTTGAAAATTAAAAAATATCTTGAATTGGTCCAATTTATATAATATAAAAAAATATATGAAATACATGTTTAATATATTTTTAAAAATATTCTTTATAAATTTCAAAAATATATGCAATCGGCCGATATTATATATTTTTTTAAATAAATGTTTTGATGGGGCCTACATAGTGTGATCCGTACAAAATCGTAAAAGAAAACGATATCCTTCATTTATATTTCAACCTCTACTGCACATATGAAAAGATGTATAAAATGGATGTCTCCACATCAATTCTCTAAATAGAATAAAAAGCAAAAATGATTTTCTCCATTTGACTCCACGTAAATTGTTTCATCCTCGAAATTGTAATTTTCCCGGTGTTAACCCTGAAAATCTGTTTTTACCTGACCAACGAAATACAATATCAGTATAACAAGACACGCAGAGGTGCACGGGGGAGAAGTGGAGGATGGGCCAGGATGGGTGGAATGAGGGAGATACACCGGAGCCGACCTCTAATCATGCCGCTGGGATTTACAGCGTCTCTACTGAGTCTGGGGGTCCTCTCTCGCGCCCAACGGATCCCGGCTCCCTCTTCACCATCCCCAGTGCCCCCTCACCCCCTCTGACTGCCCCACAAGCCGTGCACGTAGCGCCTGTTCGACTGCTTCCAACCGGCGTTCGCACTATAATCAGCGACGGAGGAGAGGGATTTACTCACTGAGGACTTTGTGATTTGATGCCTAGGTACTTCAACAATGCTGGGGAATTTCAAGGGGAGGGGACTAATTTTAACACCTGGCACGTCATTGAATTTTTGACGAATTAAT
This sequence comes from Diachasma alloeum, assembly GCF_001412515.2. Lineage (NCBI taxonomy): Eukaryota > Metazoa > Arthropoda > Insecta > Hymenoptera > Braconidae > Diachasma > Diachasma alloeum. Next base: position 86,730 of record NW_021680780.1, read on the forward strand.
TACGTCGGTGGAATGAAAAATCAGCAAATCTATGTTCAAGTTGAGTAAAAATGAAGTCTGGTAAAATTCTGTAAATGAATAAATTGAAATAATTTTTCCGGTGGAAAATTCATTGTTTATAAATCATTTCTAGAACGTGCTCGGAATTTTCCAAAAGTGAAATTTTTTAATTATTTCACTAATCTTCGTCGGAAAGTAAATTTTCTACTTTACTTCTTCCGATTTAAAATTGTTTTCTAACGGTTCAGTATCGAGATTCAAATTCAGACCTGCGCAGGTTGAATAATAAAATGAGTGTAAAGTGTCCGGAAAGTTGGAGTCCAATTACTAGGGGAGCATGGGGCAAAATGAAACACGGGACAAAATGAAACAGTGGGAAAATCTCGTCATCTAAAGGAGATAGGACATTTTTGAAGAGGACCTTTTTTGTAGCTTGTAAAATTCTCTACAAAAAAGGTTTTCATGAAAATCGTCCTATCTCCCTTAGATCACAAGATTTTCTTGCTGTTTCATTTTGCCCCGTGTTTCATTTTGCCCCACCGTCCCCTACAAAAGTAGAAAAACATTTCACTGGAGAAAAAAAGGTCGAAGGAGTTGGATATCCTTGAATTACCGGCACTGGTAAATTTTTTGGGAAATTTCAAGGAATTTCGTCATTGAGAATTCAGAATTTGAGAATTGAGAATTCAGAAAAATCAGAGATCTGTAAATTCCAGTTCCATTTTTTCCTGAAAATGAATAGAAAACCAGAAAATTCCGGTAACTCTATTTTGGAATTTTCACGACAGTGACATTGAATGCGATTTAGGGGGGAAAAATCCTGAAATTTCAGGTTTCTCTGAAAATTCTATGAAATTATTATAATTCCCCTGAAATTTTAAGGAGTGGAAAAATCAATGGAAACTGTAAATTTCATTAAAATCATTCAATAAAAATGAACAGAAATGAGGAAAGTTCAGGGTAATTCGGCACTGAAAATTCATGTTTTCAATATTGTTGTTGCAATTATTCTCGCAACTAAAATTACACAATGCTAATCAGATAAAATAAAATAAAAAACAGTTCCCGCCAACATAACAGAAGGAAAAAAACCCTTTTCTAGCTTTTGATCACAAAAACAACACTCTATTGATCTTTGACATGATTTCTTTGCAGTCAATGTTGTAACTTAGGAATTAAGGAAAAAAAATATGCATAACAAGAATAAGAATGGATAAAACTAAATTAATCTACTAGTGAAGACGCAAATGGAAAGAAAATAACATAAAATAAACCACTATAAATGAATTCGCTAGTTGTCATTAACCATTCTCATCGCCCTATAAACGATGTCGCCATTAACTTGTTAATAATTCTCTCACGATCGCAGTCGCTCGACCTATTTAATCGTCTCAGAAAGTAGTCCAATATTTTTTCTAAAAAGAATCCTCCCTTCCCTCCACCAACTAATTAATAAATATCTCACATGAACGTGTTCAACAACGTCACCCATCAATCAGTACAATGGAAAAACTTATCGGCATTAATTAATTGATCATCATTTTTCCGTTTAATTGCAGGTTGCACAGTCCAGTAATTCAGCAAAAAGTGCCTAAGACCAGCGGAGAATTCGATGGCAATGCACATTCCCCGACAATCTACGTCGTAAACCACCGGCGTCATATTTCAAACGTCTGTCTCTCTATCAATCCACCTCTACTCCTCGACTTTTTACGTTTCCCCGTCCCGAGTCAACTCAGCAGCCATTTAAATCGCTTGTAAGTTTCTATGACGGATGATCAGAGATGATCCACCGAAAAGGAAGAAGAGAAAATACAGCAGCAGGATGAAACACAAACTTGCAGCGACTACGAAGCGCTGCATTCCTTCCGACAAAGGGCAGTCGGATTATTTGTTGTCATTCCATCATTTACCCAGGGCTGCTAATAGAGTTGTAGCTTTTCTAGGAACGCAGAGGAGGAGGCGAAGATTATGGGGTTACTGGATGCACGAGGACAGAGACCGTATGGCCTCGTTCGATTAATTGCATTATCTGGACGGTGAGAAAAATTCAATAAAAATTACCTGACAAATTCCATAAAAATTACCGAAAAAAAATGCGTGCCCACACTGTTCACACGGTAATTCAATTAATCTGTTGTTCATGTCATCAATATAATTCCGTGCTCAGAAGATTGTCATCTCGTGTTTTCAGCACAAAATTGAAAATTAAAACTTCATTTTGAATATTGAGGCACAGCTTCTTTTTATTCATGTCAGAAATTTTTTATGTGGATATTAATATTATTCGTTCAAAGTGAAGAAATCGATCATCATTTTCACTTTAATGCATTCGGATTCTTCTGTCCTTAACGTCAAAAATGGACACTTTGGATTTTTTTAAAATTATTCATAACTCAGAAACAAATTTATCAGTTGAGCTCAATTCAGGCTCATCACAAAGGGAAAGAATTGTTCTTTGCATTGGAAAAAAAAATTATTAAGTTTCATCAACATTTCAGCCTCTCATTACCATTTTAAAAAAAGTCAAAAAGTGAAAAAATGAAGTGAAAAGTGAAAAATGAAGAAAAAATTCATTTATTCAAAATGCGGCATTTCTCTTGGCACGAACATCTGTTTTTTATTTGCGTTTTTATTCAAATTGAATGAATTAGGGGAGGGTGGGGCAAAACGGCCCCCCTTCAATTGTCAATAACTTGTGAATGACATTGTGAAAATTCCCAGTTTTAACTTCTTCTTGAAGATAATTTTTCATTCTTCAAAACGAGCTCTAATTCATCCCAATCGGATTATTGAATCGGAAAATATTGACGATTGAAGGTGGGCCGTTTTGCCCCATCCTCCCCTACTTCAATAAATTGAAAATCAACAGCTTAATTTCATTCAAATGCTCCAGTAAATGCGAGTAATGTAAAATAACACATTTTTGACATGTGTCAAGTCAGTAATATAATGACATTCCCGCGTCCGGCCACCACTCCCGGTACCCCGGTCACTCTGTCGTGAAACCAGTGCGAAAATTCAACCGGAATCCAGCCAAATTGATCAGCGGGGATTAGTAACATGCAACAATAACGATGAAAAGGTGTAAAATATCAGATTGCCCATATCGATTAGATCGGAGAGATGTCAGTTGACGATTGAATAAAACTGTGGGAAAGTTAAACTGAAGGCAATAATTGCATATCATTTGCGCCAGCAGCTGGCGCAAATCATTACACACTGGCACTTTGTAATTACAAGAGGAGGAGAGGAAATGTCACATAAATTTCAAATGCACATTTGGATTAATTGAAGTTGTTCAGCGCCGAGATAACTTCGTTCATCGTTTGGAGATGAAATATGAAAGAGGATCATTCACCGAAAAACAGAAATTTTATTGTTAAGGACGTTGAGCCACAACCGCAAGCTCTCGATAAAATTTTGATCTTGTTTTGCTATTCATCAGCAGAATTATTGTAATTATAATATTATTATTAAAAATAACAGTTTTTTTAAATCTATCGGCAGGGTCTGCTTATTCAGGAATAAAATGGACAATATGCACCGAATTTAGGCGTTTGTATCAGTTTATATTCGGCTCAAAGTTTTGAATATCTGGATTATTTGCCTCGGTACTGCGGGTTTTCCTTCGACTTTAGAATGTTGGATTCAACATATTTCTTCACTTCATTCTTTATTTCTGTTTTCATTTTTGGAGTCTTACAGAGAAAAATGTTCTGATTTTCAGGAATTTATTTTTATTTCAAGTGGACTTGAACCTTAACTGAGTTTTTGTGAAATATCGCCGGATCTAAGGGATAACAAAAATTTTCGTAAGGACGTTTTTTGTGAAGCGAAGCGAGGTTTATAAAAAAGGTTATGACAATAATTTGGCATTCTCCCGTAGATTTCTAGATATTTATTGAAAACTGGCCAATAGTAAAAATTGGCTGAAGCCGTTTTACCGCTGCGCAACTGAATTTTCAGTTTTAAAAATCACTGATGATCAGGATCATTCTAGTCAGTCTCCAGGATCATGAATAATTGGTGATGGATGCCTGAAAATCAGTGATATGTCTCCGAAAATCAAATTTTGTTTTCTCTGTTCCATAGGTAAATCATCAATTTAAAAATAAATCCCGTACACTGATAGAAAAAATTAAATTTCCAAAAGTGGACAAACATACTTAATTCAAGGAAGTTGAGATCAGGCTAATACTCGACACGGTATTTTCGCTTCCGTTCGGGGTTCATTCGAACGACTGACGAAGACGAATGAAACGATTTGTCCAGGTGTGGATCGAGTCTTTCAGTGACTTTTTTTCGCTCCATTACGGCATCGAAGATTATCAGGGGCATTAGGGGGTGCTCTTGGGCAACGTCAAGGCGATTGCAGTCTGGTGGGGTACAATAGGGTGGGCTCTACATACGAGCAACTCGTGCCAAAGCAGATGTCCTTATTGTCATGGTAAGGGATCAACAATAACCTATGCGTAACGTCTTTCGGTTTGTACCGCTACCCCATGCGTTTCTTTACCTTACTCAACTGTCTCTCGATAGTTTTTTTTTCGCGGTGAAGATTTTGATGAATTGTCAGCTAAAATTATAGAGTGGAAAATGAAAATGGTTTGTTCATAGAAATTGTGGGTTGGGTTTCCGTTGAAAGAGGAAGTTTATGGAAGAATTATTTTCTTTTTTCTTTTAGATTTTTCCATACAATGTAATTTTATTTTATTTTATTTTATTTTATTTTATTTTATTTTATTTTATTTCATTTTATTTTATTTTATTTTATTTTGTTTCATTAATTTTTCATTTATTTAGGAAAAAGAAAACGATGAAATTTCAAATTTAATTGAGAATCCAATGGATTTTCAATTCTGTTAGCAGCGGGAAAATGGGAATTTTACTTGAATTTCCCTAATTTTGATTAATTTCCAAGAAATAATTGAAATAAAATTTTCAGTTTCCATTGATTTTTTCCTAAAATATTGAATTTTTGATGCCGGTATGCCCTAAAATCTCTGCTGAACTCCGAAAATTCTAATCAACACATTCCTGAAACTTAAATTAAAATCTAAAAATTCAACCCATTTTGATAGTGAATATTCATTTTTAACTGGAAATCCCAGTGCGTTATGAAATCTCCGCTTCATTATTGCCCGAAATAACGTGAATCCACTTGAATGTTACTTGAACCTCGATTTCACAGGCCTTCCTCCTAATTTTTCCTCACCACTGATTTTTCCTTCTACTTTCTCATTTTTATTTACCTCAATAATTTTCCCCAATCCCCCAACACGGCGCATTTTCCTCCGTTTTCCCTCCAGAATTAAAAGTCATCAAATTCCGAAAAAATAGAGATAAATTTGATAGATGTGCGTCGTACAGCTGCATCAAGACCTCCTTAGCATCCACATCCCCCTGGAATCGATCCGTTGACTCGTGCCAGGTGTTTCTCATGTAGCACACTCCCGTTCTCCTCGATATTCCAAAGTGCACTTCATCGTCTTGCACCGGTTATATAATGACTGCTGGATGGTTTCCGTCGCGTATCCCCCTGTGGCCGGCATTCAGACTGATTTGCACTCCGCCGAGGGGTTTGACCGTTTCACCCTTATTCTCCAATTCAACTGGCACTCTTCTCCCCCTCCCCTGGACCACTGAATACCCCGTACAATTCAAGATTTCTTTCATTTATTTTCCTTTCTTTTTCTTCATTTCTCCTGGTGAACGCTCTTTCAGGGCATTTCGCGCACATTGCGTCTGACCCGCAGCCAGGTGCCCCTTTCGCGCTTGTGCAAGAGTCACCCCTCCGCAAGAAGTCGTTCCCTTCGGTCAGGAGACTTTACGCAGGTGTGTTGGCACGCGACGAAATCGTTTTCATGGAGAAATGGTAATTCTTCGATTTTTTATTCGTCTCGGGCGTTTTGGCGAGATTGACCCGAAGTAACGGCGGTTCGCTGATAGAATGATTCACTTATTCCAAACGAGATTCGTTAACTATTAACGAATGGTACAGTTGAATATGACCAAATAAATATTCGTTAATGATTAACGAATGGTTCACTTGAAAGGCGAAAGTCGAGTCAAACACGACTTCTCAAATATCCATTCGTTAACTATTAACGAATGAACATTTGGTGAGACCACTAGACCCTAGCCTTCAACCAAATCCATTTCTTAACAATAACTAACTGTTGATGATTTCCGTTGATGTCAAATTTCGCAGGAAAAATCCCTCGCGCAAGCGCTGGGGATTTTTTTAACCTGCGAAACTTGACATATTCGTTTGCATGCAACGAAGTTATCGCGAAATACCCGATCCTTTTTAAGCTCCCGGGGTATGACACTGAGAGAAAAATATGATTCTTCTGACTATATTCCATCACCATCGAACTATAGTCAAAAAGTCCTCAACAATTTCTCATGGAATGTAGTCATTGCTACTATTTTATAGTTCTACTCACGATAGATTGGTCGTGGTTACTTTTGAACTTCGGTTAGTTTAACTGCATTTTGATCTGCAAAAATTACGCTTGTGAAGTTACTATAATGTTACGTGCCGCATACAAAACAATCGTATTGTTCACCAAAACTACCTCAACCATTTTCTTATTGTAAATCGAACTTCAGATTTTTCTCTAGTGTATAACCGAATATTTCTCTCCGTGAATTTATCTGCAATGATGAAGATGTCAGGCAACTTTTCCACCCAGAGAAATGATGAATATTAATTCACCAACGGTTTTTACAACCATCTTTTTTCGCCACGTCGCAACGACGGGTTCGACCTGCGCGAGCCCCCTTCTGTCGCTCTCCTCCGTCTCTCCTCTCCGCTAGGTAAGTAGGTACCCATAAGGTGAGTCTACACCATGTGTACGCGAGTTGAACGTTTCCGTTGAGAAACCACCCCTCCACTCGCAGCCAAACCGTCTTTGGAATAATGGGTATTCCTTCGTACGGCGGCCTGGGGTGCGTACAAGTATCATTATCGTACAAGTCGTTGGTGGATGGCATAAGGCACGTGCTGCTCGCGTGGCCAAGTCTTTTTACATCTTTTCCACCTTTTCAGGCCTCAACAGATGACGGCCAGTTGAGGGTAGCAACGAATTTACCGACACATTCGTTAATTTGATTATATTAATTATTCCCCTGGGTTATTTTTATCGTTGTGGGACGGCATTCGAGGATGCGGAACGGGGTGTCTCGATCCTTCGGTGTGCTTGGAGTCCCAGTGCTGCTCGTGATTATGGTAATTATTTGAATAACTTTATAGACGAAGAGAATCTGTTTTTTTTTTTTTTTTTTTTTTTTTTTTTTTTTTTTTTTTTTTTTGGAAGAGATTTTTTTTTTTTTTTTTTTTTTTTTTTTTTTTTTTTTTAATGTGATCTGAACATATAGTAAACAAATTCCGAATCTCAACATCAACACCAAGAACCAAAAATATTTGTATAACGTAAAACACACCTGATGTTCATACATGTATATATGTATATATAAATATACATTTACTTTTACAGCTTTATAAACCTGTAGGTTTCCATAAGCTTAAATTAGAAAAAAAAAAAAAAAAGAATCTGTTTTTATATGCATGGGGAACGGGATTAATTGGGAATTATTAGTTGATTTTAGGGGGGAGTTTGAGCATTTTTTGTTATGATTTTATTGATTATACGATGCTGGAAGAAAATGAGAATTTCATGAACAGTTCAGTGGCGAAAGGGTTAAACGAGTCAAGTCCGTTTTGACTATTGGTCGGTTTTCAATGAATACCTCGGTATCTAAGGCAGATGAGAAAATTTTTTTTGTAAACAAAATGGAAATCAACGAAATCTCGATTTTCAAGGCCATTCGGCGCTGAAAAACCTTGAAAATTTTGAAAATTAAGGCAACAACTTCTCTCAATTCTCATATGTTATGCATGGAGAGAAATATTCAATAAAAATTACGAATCTTTTCCGTAATTCCGGAGCGAAATGTAGTTGCAGGAATTTTGACGGAACTGTCACGTAATTTTTACTGAAAATTTCTCTCCGTGTGTTCCCTTTTCACGACGCGTTTGGAAATTCAAGCTTTCATTGAAAAATCAATGATTCTTCAACATGAAAAACCCAATCTTCTTGAATTTTCAAGATGAATGAGAAATGTAATGAAAATTTTCATTTGAAATTGACTTCAACCTCACAACATCGAAAATTCAGATGACGCGGTGACTGAAATTTCAAGAAATTGCTAACAGTGCATTCGACAGAAATCACCCGAAATTCGAAAAATCCAGATAAAAATGTTCTTGTATTTTCGCCTAATCGACAAGCCATTGTAATTTCTTACTGAAAATTGTCGGCTGCCCCCAAAATGTCCGAAAGCCCCTCACAAAGGCTATTTCCCATTGGAAAACTGATCATACCCGCATTCATCATATTCAAATTATCTGAAAGCAGCCGTCAAAGCGATGAAAATTTTTTGAAAAGCGTTTTTGTGAAAACCCCAGAGCAACTCGTGAAAAGTACCTTCGGTCGCAGTTTCTATTCACAAGTTTCTCCGTATTTCCATCGTCTTCAACAACAACAAGTGGCCGACCACCCAAACTGCCCCAGGGTCAGGTTGAGGGATCCATAGTGGTGTTAATGAGGCGCCTTAAGGAGTTATTCTCCGAATTCCGACGTTTTCCACCGCCTGAAATCCTCGGACTTCACTCCAGTCTCACGTTTTCTCATGTCCCTGCATTTTCGGTTCATTGTCAAGCGATTAGTCAACAACTGCACACCCGTGCGGCCGCTGAAAATCGATTCACATAGTTTGTGAACTCTCTCGAATGACTCTTGACGATATCATGTGGGTGCCCTCAGCCCGCACAGACAAAAGGTGTATCGCATTGCCCATGCGTCCATTGATGAATGACACCGAATTAGGGAGGGAGAACGATCTTGGGGGCGGGGGGTCTTCTTAATTGTTCCAGTCATTTATTGCAGTGCGGCAATTTAGCGCTGAATATTCATATTTCCATTGAAAATTCCAGAAAGTTGGGGAGTTCTCGTCTACCTGCTGCTCAAAAATTAGAACCCACCAGAAAAAATTTATATTTTGAAAAATATATTTTTACAAATCTTAAATTTGCTCAATTTATATAAAAAAATATATAAAATATATGGTTTATGAATATTGCTTATATATTCTTTATAAATTTCAAAAAATATATGGAATTGCCTCAAATTAATTGAAAATGAATAGAAAACCAGAAAATTTTGGTAAATGCATTCTTGAATTTTCAGGAAAGTGACACTGAATGTGATTTAGGGGGAAATAAATCAGGAAATTTCAGACTTCACTGAAAATTCAATGCAATTTGACACTGAATATTCATATTAGACTGGAAATCAAAATAAATTAAGGAATTCTCGTCAGTATGCCCCTTAAAATGTTGAAATTTTACTGAATTTTCAGTGAAACCTGAAATTTCAATTTTTCCCAACGGTGCTGTCGATTTCTGATATATTTCCGAAGTAACGTCTCAGATATTTTTAAATTCTGCTCTGAAAAGTTTCTCGTCGGGCTTTATTTCCCGGAGAACAACAGCCCGACCACTCCCACAAATCCTTCAAATTTTTTCAATATTTACGAGACACCTGTGCTGCACGTAATTTATTTGATACTTCAAAAATAAAGCGAGATTAATAAATGAATTGTTTGTTATAAGTTATGTCCTGTCTTTGAAGCTCAATAGGTTGCGTGAGTTCTTAAAAATTATTATTTGCCGCTTGCCCACCGTACCTCGGCATTCGAACGACCGGCAGGAGGCTCCTCATCGGCATACTTCGACGCTCACAAAAGAAACTTCACGCAGAAAGCCGCAGAATAATTTTAAACTCGAAAAAATACAATTTTTTCTCCGTACTTTTTCCCTTTAGCTGAAGTATTTCACGAAGTTTATCACGAAGTTGAGAGTCCGATGGGGAATGATGATAGGGATAGGGGGTTTATGCTGGGCGCGAAGTGAATTGATCAAGTGAGAGGTGCAACGAATTTGTACCCGTGGGTTAGGATACGTGCGAACGTGATTCGAGGAACCGCAGGGAGTTTTCGAGTGACCGCAGTGAGATTCAGGAGTCGTCATGTGGAATTTTGGGTTTTAGGTTCTCAAGGATCGAGATGGCACATCCTGAAAAATTGTCTGTTTGAATTAAATACATTTTATTCATTGATATTGAATTAATATTTTTTTTTCTGCACACGTTAGAAAAATGGTTTATTTGAATTAAATTAATTCAGGAGAGCGAAATTAAATTCGATTTAGGGGAGAAAAGATTTCAAATTTATTAGTTTAATTAAATTCTGTTGATTTTTATAATTTTTTCTGGTACAATTGAACTGAAATTGACAGTTTTTTCACCAAATCGTGAATTTTGAATTGCGATGCCTCAAATTTTTTTCAAGCAATTTTTTTCTCATCAGTCCTCAATGAAAAAGTCTCTCCCCACAAATATTTCCTTCATTCTAAAATAATTAAAATTTCAGAAATGAAGAAAACTTTTCACAGTAGAAGTTCAATTCAGTAGCGAAGCGGTAAACCGAGTTAAGTCGATTTGGACTATTGGCCAGTTTTTGACGAATATCTGGGAATCTAAAAGAGATAGAAAATTTTTTGTCATGACCTTTTTTGTAGAGCCAACTGAGGGTTATAAAAAAGGTACTGAGCAAAATTTTGCTATCTCTCTTAGATTCCGAGATATTTGTCAAAAAATGGCCAAAAGTCAAAATCGACTTAACCCGGTTTACCGCTTCGCTGCTGAATTAATTTCCCTGAAAATTCCGTCATCACCCTCACAATTTCATTATTTCCTGAAATAATTCAACTGAAAATTATAGTTTCCAAATTATATTTCAATTATAATTGAATGACAAAATTTCTTGGAATTTCCGTAGTTCTGGCGATAATGTCTCAATTATTTTTTCAAGTAATCCATTTTTTCCTCATTAGTCATCACTGAAAAAGTCTCTCCCATCAACTATCTCCTTCATTCTAAAATAATTAAAATTTCAGGCATTACAAAAACAGCCACTAAGAGGACTTGAAAGTTCCGTGAAAGTTCAATTGATCCCTTGAATATTCCGTCATTATCCTCCCAATAATCTAAAAATTAAGTAATAAAATTGAGTGCAAAGTCCACGACATTTATCCTTATTCAACCAAACAACCATCGCCGGCAGTTAGAATTGGACGTTATCTTTATCTAATGGTGCTGTAAGTACGAGCATGAGCCGCAAATTATTGTGCCTGTGAACGGAAGACCCACAAATGAATTCGTCTGTGACCCGAGTGTAATTCCACTGCGTGCGGTCCTTGTAGATGCCGATAGCTTGCACCTATACATCTAAAAAGGAAGGAAGACAACGGGGAAAATAAAAAGAAGAAATGAATAAACTCGAGGCGTTCAACTGTGCGTACAATTCTGCAGCATTCACCAAACTGTACCGCATTAAAAACAACATTGTGTGTTTGCAATTTATTGTCTTGATGGGTGTAGTCGGGCAATTTGGGGCCTGCCCCGCTCTACTGATGGGACAGAAGTGAGTTTATGTACTCACTCAGGGACCAAGAGTGTTGGGCACTAAGTTTACCCACTTCCGACGGATATTCGGCGTCGAGAAATTGCCAATTGTCTCAATGGACCACCATTCGGGACTGGTTCACACTTGATGAAGCTTATAATAAGAAAAGGAGAGAGGATATTGAGAGAAATTCATAAATATACGTTCAGCGATGAGCTCACAGTAAAAACCATTCTCATTTTTTTCGTTGCAGTCCCATTCGCATTTGTAACGTAAATTGAAATTGGAATAATTCAATTTTTTATCTTCGCGCAAATTGATGTTGTTGGGAATGTCTACTGTTGTGAATCCATCCCTCAAAATTCTACTCATTATTAAACTCATTAATAATTGTAGGAGAAAACACAATTCTAAGATTTGATGTAGACAAAGGGGTTCCGTCTCCCCTTAACCAAAAAAACCCCACGTTGCCCCCGACCTTCCCAAAATGTGGGAAAGACATCGCTCGTTGCTCAGAACGTAAAAAAAATCGTCAAGCCCTGATCTCCGTCGTGATACGTGTCATTGATGACAATTCGATATTGACCGAGCTAAAAAATTCCCATGAACGACCCGGACCACTATTAGCCACTCGTGAGCCACCAATCCGGAGCATCTGTCCTATACCGGTCTCCCATTCCCTCCAGCATGCAATTAAGTACACGTACACCGCAGCCACCCCAGCAATAGTCTCCGGGGGCATCAGAATGCGAAGCGCATTTGCTGGAGGGCCTCGATGAGCTAGACCCCTCCGGTCGGGTGCCCTACCTGCCCACTCTCCTCCTATCTGATTCATGGGGTATATTCGAGTGGATTTGTGTTGCCAGGGGGATCCTGTGGGAATTCCACTGAACAGTCGCACTAAAACTGTACGTGCTTGACGTCCTCGGAGGTGGTTGTAACATCGTAAAACAGATACAACTGCAGATGTCACGGGTTTCACACTGTTTTCATTCATAATCCCGCGGTTTATCTTTATTCAATCGATTATTATTAACTCGAGGGGTGCGTCGCTACCAATTTGCACCGTTCAATCCTTTTATCGGGGTGGATTAGGATCGCTCGTTCATTCGGGGTGGTTGAAGGCACAAATATTTTTCCTTCACAGGCATTTTTCGGGGGATTAGAGGGCTCAGGGGCCCAGCTCTCAAGATATTACGTTTTAGTTAAATAGACATTCACTGAAGTCAACACAGTAAAAATGAATGTACCTTTTGTAGATATTTTTCAGACATTAACAAACGTCTGAATAAAATGAAAATTTGTCTGAATTTCACACGAACAGGTGTCGAAACATCATAATTCATGTTTGAAATTCAGACAAATTTTGATTTTTTCAGACGTTTTTTAGTGTATGAAAAATGTCTGGAGAAGGTATGTGAAATTCCGAGGCTTCTGTTTTCGTATTTCAGGAAAAATATTGTAATTTAACTGGCATTTCTGTATCTTTACTTGAATTTTTTGTCATCTTTCCGAGACTTTTTCTAAAAATATTGTTAATTTTAGTAGAATTATTACACATTTCTGAATCGTCATTCACTGAAGTCAAGCTCCGAGGCTTTTTGCATCTTTGACAAATTTTGACAATTTTGTCAGAAGCATTGTTTAAAATCCTTCAAAGAAATCCTAAAAATCCCCAAATTTCAAGCTCAACTCTAAACACAAAAGTTTCTCCTCTCAACATTAAAAAAATAACGAACCAAAAAAAACGATGACCAAAGAATTCGATGCAACCCATCACCAGCCGCATCTTTTCGCGAATATAAAACGCCCGCAGAAAGTAAAGAGAAGTATATGCGGATTCGCGATCGCCCGTGGGATCGTCACATCCGCCCAAATCGGCATGCAGTCATTATATGTAAATGTTTTTGTCGCGCATAAAAATTCATGGGGATGTTGAGGCAAAAAAGTGCCTTCAGAGAAGCCCCGAGAGAGAGAGAGAGAAAGAGAGGAGAAGGAATACCCGGAGAATCGAGGGATTTTCGAATTTTCGGAAGTAGCGGATTGCAATGAAAGAGATTTCGAGGAATCCTGGGAAGCGAGTATTGAGTTACTGAAGCCCACGGGCTACGGGGGATGATGTAAACAATTCTGCCAACAGAATAATTCTCAGGCTTGTATAGCCAAAAATGCCGGGGGATTCCCACGAACTTCTCAGACTTCGAGATTTTTTGTTTGACGCTTCAGTAGACTTCACCCCATGAATGAAGCGGCCTGCGTGGGACTCGGGCCCGGCGAGTTAACGCGTCCTAAGGATTCCAGTGGTCTTGTTCCACAGCTCAACGTGATCTTGATCCACTCGGTACCACTATAGAAAAATCAGAAACTCGTTGTTGAAGATGCGTTAGGCTGAATCGCGTGGGATAGTTATTGTCCTTGAGCGTAAGGGAAAAAAATTAAGACACTCACATTGAAATATTCCCATTGAGACTTCTTCCGGTGGAGTAGGAGAGGTACCTTTTGTGGTGTAAACCAATTCCAATGGCATGTCAACGTTGTTGATGAAGTTGAAGCTCACAATGAGCCAAATTGGCCTGGAGACGCCGTTGGGGGAGGCTGCAGCCTCATCTGGGAGTCGTTTCGGTGAAGGAACAGATTTTTTTTGAGTCAGTCTGGTTTATGATGGGAACATCTTGGGGAGCTGTTTTAGAGCGATGATGTTTGAAAATTAAAATTATTGTTAAAGTAGGTGAAGCCGAAAGATTCGACAGCAGAAGATTTGTAGCGAAGTGATAAAACGGTATAAATCAATAAATATCTCGGAATGTAACGGAGATAGCGAAATTTTTATTACGACCTTTTTTGTAGACCCGATTGAGAGCTACAACAAATGTAGTTACGAAAATTTCGCTATTTTCCTTAGATTCGGAAATATTCCTCAAAAACTCAACTGGGAGATGAGTCGACTTGGACCATTTTACCACTTCGTTACTGAAATGTTTTTAAGTAATGTACAGACTCTTTCGCGCTTAAAAAACATTTGTACATATGATTACTTGACTCTCCCACACTTAAATATCCTCTAAATTGAATTTTACGCTGACGAATATTCTGCTAGTTTCAGCTTCATTTAAAATAGGTAGAACCATCTCCGGTAACGAGTTTTTCGGAATTTAGCGGTTTATGGCCCTCTGTGAAGAATCTCAAAAGTCCGGTCGACATACCGATGTTGCGGGAGTGTTACCGCCCCAGCAATCCTTCGAAAAAGCGCGCTTTTGAGGCTCCACCAAATGCTCTTCAACTTTGGTTTTCACTTTCAGTGCAATTACGTTTTACGATCGGGGAAATCCCCGCAGTTTTGACCCTGACGAGGGACAATATCGTATCGCCGGGCCCGTCACTCCAGGTGCTTCTTGAGTGTCGAAGTTTTAGGGCTGTTGGTCGATTTTTTTTCGAAGGAATTGTTCTTGAGGAGTTGTCGGAGCCCCGGGAGTTCACCCGTTCATTGTTCAGGGACACTCGCAGCCTCAATGGTCTCGTCAAGAAGTTTTCTCTTTTATTGTTTCTTTCATTCCCTCGTTTTTCGGTTGGGTCGGGGGAAAATCCAGGGAAAATGACGTCAGAGGTTTTTTTCTTTGAGGAAGTCGCGACCGTCCGGAATCACACACCACTGCCGACCCCTCCCCCTTTGAATGCGGTCACATTCGTCGTCTTAAGATACCGCTAATTTCGGGGGCTCACCCCTCGAGGAAGTCCGGTCAAGACACTGAGGGTTGAGTGGGAAGCGTGCCCACACAGGTCACAGGTGGTGTTTTTTTATTATTGACACCTGTTGCATCCTATTGTAATGAAGACACAAATTTTATAATCGTCGGAGCTGGAGAGTTTTTACTCATCGAAAAGTATTTTTATTTTTGAAAAAAAAATGCTCTGAGAAAATACTCTTTTTTTAAAAATGATTTTTTCAACAGCGAAATGATTCTCTATTTTTGTAGTCAAACGTTCGAGCTTCCATTTGAGCCCCATTTGACCCGAAGTTTCCGAACATTTTACAATGATTTTATTACTTAAACTTAGCGGGTCTGAAGTTGAATCTCAAAATTAAACCGTTAGAAAGCTAGAAAATATTAAAAAGTAGAAACTTTTTAATATTAAAAAAGTTGACTTGTGGAGGAAGATTGGGGAAATAATTAAAAAATTGCAATTTCTGTAAATGATTTATAAACAATCTATTTTCCACTATAATAACCAAAACATGCACGGAGAGAAATTTTTGATAAAAATTATCCTACCGTTCTATAAAAGTGTATCATGAGTCATCGTTTCCTCATTTCTATCCCGACATTTAGTAAAAATTAATATATGATGATCAAATTTTATTCTACGTTTGAGAAATTTTATCCTGACGCATAATAAATTTTACCCTTTCAGTCCAATAATTTTTATGTAGATAACAACGAAAATTCTAGAACGGTTAGTAAATTGTACCCTACCGGCACAATAATTTTTACTCTGCCGGCACGGTAATTTTTATTTTTATCAGAATAAAATTTCTCTAACGTAGAATAAAATTTGATCATCATATATTAATTTTTACTAAATTTCAGGATATAAGTGAGGAAAGGATGACTCATGATACACTTTTATAGAACGATAGGGTAATTTTTATCAAAAATTTCTCTCTGTGTGGAATTTCCGTCTCAAAACAAATTTGTGAAGAAAAATTCACAATTTTTCACTTTCTATTCGTTTCAATCCCCAATTATCCTTGAAAGTCACTCTCTAATTTTGTTTTCTATGCATTCTCTTCATAAAATCCTGTAGATCCCAATCGAATACACTTGTTTAATATCACAATCTTAAACCACTGATTCACGATCCCTCCTTCGCGGTGTCGATCTCCCCCGGACTAACCCCGTTTTATCCGGCGCCTCCCCCAACACAGCCCTTCCCCCATCCAATAAATCTCGCCATAAACCCGTGCATATTTTCTCTCAAGGACACGAGTAAATATCCCCACCCAATTAACCCGGGAATAAAGATGTAAAGTGGCCCACAGGTGTACAGGCGTACTGACAAGATTCTAGTCTTTGGGTTCCATATAACATAATGGTGGGGAAATGGGAACCGAGGGCTACATACTCCTCGAGTACAACTTCAGCGGCACACGAAGAGAAAAATTCAATAAAAATTACCACACGGAGAGAAATATTCAGTAAAAATTACGGAACTCACAATTCGCTCACCGATTACGGAATGGACTCAGAAAATTTGAGTGACAGTTTCGTAATTTTTCGCAGTAGATTCAGATAAAAATTACGGAACGCTCTGGAAAAATACAGTGACAGTTCCGTAAAATTTCCTACAACCACATTTCGCTCCGGAATTACGGACAAGATACGTAATTTTTATTCAATATTTCTCTCCGTGCAGGAAAAAAACGTAAAAATCACGTTTCGAAACGTAATCCGCGAGCGAAGTAAAATTCAATAAAAAGTGTGAGTCGGAACTGAAATTGTACGAATCGCCACGTAAATTCTACGATTTATTCCGTAAAAATTAACCACTCGTCTGATGACTCCCCGCTGTGGGGACAACAAGTCTTTCTGTAATTTTTCCCCAACGATTGAGAAATTTTACGGAACGGAACGTAGAAATAACTCACCAGCTTCATAAAAATTGTTGAACGTTCAAGAATTTTTGATTATGGAGGCACAATAAGTCGGCAATTTTCTGTAAAATTTTACTTCTTCGGGAAAAATTACGTGACAATTTCGTACTTTGTTCGGTGATGAACCTGAAAATTCACTGAACGTTCTATATTTCAGTAGCGAAGCGGTAAACCGGGTTAAGTCGATTTGGACTATTGCCGAGTTTTTGACGAATATCTGGGAATCTAAAAGAGATAGAAAAATTTTTGTCATGACCTTTTTTGTAGAGCCAACTGAGGGTTATAAAAAAGGTAATAGCAAAATTTTGCTATCTCTCTTAGATTCCGAGATATTTGTCAAAAAATGGCGAAAAGTCAAAATCGACTTAACCCGGTTTACCGCTTCGCTACTGATTTCTGCTCTTCCATTCCTATAAAAATTGCCGGAAAACGATCCTCCATTGCGGATTACGTGAATTGTTCCGTAATTTTCATTGAATATTTTCTCCGTGCATAAAATCCTGAAAAATGGCTCGCAAAAGCCAAACAAACCTAGCCGAGAATGAAATAAAGCTCGAGGCAGAAAAATTATTTAAAAAATGTAAAAAAACCTTGTCATCGCGTAATCTCGGGACTTTACGAATGAGAAAAGGGAGAGAGGGATGAAGGAAAGGAGGAAAGAGAGACGTCGGTTCATTAATACTCTTGGCAACGTTTCTTTCCTCGTCCCCTTTGCTCTCTCGGGTTCATTGAGTACGTCTGGTATGCAAGGCCAGCCCACACTGGCTCGGTCCAGGGACCCTTTAAACATTTCACCACAACTCCACACTGACATTCAAGTGCACTGTAACCGGCACAAGTGTAAAACAGCCCATTCGTGTTTTAGCTGGTGACCTTCAACTTGGCGCTGGGGTATTTCGGAGGATTCTCAGGCCATGTGAAAACGAGGAACTCATCTGTATCATTTATGACGGGCTTTGAAGTACATGGGAACAGATTTTTTTCGACAAAGATTAATTAGCAATAGAAAAGATGGATAGAATGGTAGAAAATTATCGGCCAATTTGTCGTCATTTTAGATGTAAATTTCTCGTCACTGTACGTGGGTTAATTCCTGATGATTTCAACTAGAGAGGAATGACGCATTTGAAGGGCATAAAACTCTTCTATTTGAAATTTTTCTGTTGATTTCAACAACATTTTCGGGAGAAATTAATAAAGTCATGTGTTTTCCATATAAATGCTTTAATTGTGTGGAGTAATTAATTTGTTACACATAAATCTAAATAAAATTATCGATTCTGTTGAAATTGTCGGCATTTTACATGTAAATTTCTCGTCACTGTGCGTATCGTAATTCCTGATGATTTCGCTCTATAAATAAATGACGCACTTGAATTAAAAATGGTTTAATTGAATGGAATAATCAATTAATCACAAATGAATCCGTCTAAACGATGATTTCATTTTCAATTAATAAGTTGGACCGAGCGAACATCTTAAAATGATTTATCCTCTGCAGGCCACCCTTCACTCGCTTCTCTACGTGAAAATTCGACAAATAAGCCGCTTCCATTCGGAAGCAGGAATGTTAAAATTACGGATAAAGGTAATCAAACATACCTCGACGTCGTCACTCTTGTTTTCAGATCACGAGTCAGACTAACGACATACGCCTCTCTGGTAGATGGACGGGGTGTCGTCTCGCCGTTGCATTCTCTCCTTTCCCACCTCCATTTTTATCTTATTTTTATCTTTTTTTCAAGCGCTGACTTCTCTCAAACCGTCAACCCCTTCTTCGGCAATTCCATCACGAGCCGCAACCGAAACATCCTGCATCGCACCTAGCCACTTTGTTCATCTCTTCCACGTACTGGTTGGAGACAAACAAATGTTTTTACTTTGTTATTTTCAGAGAGGTTAAGGAAACAGTGATCATGCTGCACTTCTTCGAATGTTAGGGTAAAGATCGGGTTGTGGTTGTTAATTTTAGCTTCGGATTTATTGAAAATTCTTGCGTTCATTTTTCAGGGATGAAATTTCAATTGCATGAAACAAATAATTCATTTATTCCAAGTAACGAATTATTAAAATCTCGTACACTCGTTCTCTTCGCCGTGTAACCAATGAATTCATTTTAACAATAATGTTTTTATTTGGATTAAGGAAACGCGTTTGAATCAAAAGAAATTCATTATTTGAAATTTTTTAATTCATTTCAATAAATTTGTTGTTGTTAAATACTAAACAACAATTATATTTCTAACAAATAAAATCTTCACTGGGAACAGGTAAATATTTGCTCATTTTCAATGAGCTAAAACTGGTTTTTATTCACTCGATGCGATACGTGAAAAGAAATCAAATTTAACTTTGAATAACACGAACTGTAAATTTGTTTTTTGAGTAATTTTATTACGGGAGATTTTAATAAACCTCCATAAAGGATTATTATATTTCAATAAATTCGTTCTCTTCGCCACCTGAACAATTATTTTATTCACAAAAAATAAAGTGTTTATTTAAATCAAGTAAATATTCGTTTGATTTTGGAAGAAATATTCGTTCGATGTGAATAAAAACACGAATACAAATCAAGTTCAAGTTTGAATAAACCCCAAATACAGGATTATTATTCTAATAAATTTCTTCTTTTCGCCTTCTAATTAAAGATTTTATTTCCAACACAAAGTGTTTATTTGAATCAACTAAACAATTGCTCAATTAAAAAACCTCTTCATTTGTTGTGACTAAAAAACAAAAAAAAATCTAATTCAAGTCCGAATGTAATAACTAAGAAATTTTTTTGACTAAATTCATTCATTGGATTCACACAACTCGTCTGGGCGCACGAATCATTCTCGTGAGCTCATTGAATCGCCGATGATAACCTCTCATCGTCCGCGACATATCTCACTCAGTCTATTTTTTCCCCTTTCTCACGGATGATTTCCTACCGATTCCTTCCCTCACCGATTTATCTGTAATCTATCGACGCGGGAGGCAACAGGTTCCCCGGCCTGGAGACGAGAGGGAACAAGAGATGACTGAATAAGCAACGCTTGGATGTAATCTTGTCCTCGACCTTGAAATTCTCCAAACGGGAACTGTGTCTCATTCGCTCGTCGGGGTTTTATTTCTTTATCAGGTTTTAAATGGAATTAATAAGCAGTCGTTTAAAAACCACTGACGATTAGTTCTTTGCCCCCTCCATATTTTGTATCTTTCTCTCTCTTCTGTGTAAATTGTTTTGCATTGCACGCGTTGACGAATCGAGTGACTCCACTATCGAGCCCGGGTGAATTGGGTTCTCTTTATCGGGGGTATCTTGACGCAGGTGCTCACGGCACCTCGTAATTTTATCAACGTCATCGAGGCGAACGGAACAGTGAAGGGAAGATAGAGATAGGGGGATAAGGCGTAGGTGAGCCGCTATGTGCAATGGGAGAAATAGTGTTTTGAAGACACAAGTGGGCCTCAACAGTGAATTTTAGAACGACTAAAATTTTCAAGCTCTTGAAATTAGCTGTTGACAATTTTCGGCTGGATTTTACGAGTTCAATTCCCTAATTTTTTATTGTGTTTAGTTTCCGTTGGCATTTCAGGGAAAGTCAATTTTGTCATTGAAAAGTCTCATATTCCATTCATTTTCTGTTCGAATAATCTGAAAATCAGTAAAATACTCGATTTTTCAGTTCAATTATTTCGTGAAAATTCGGAAAAATCAGGAACATTCAGGGAAAAATTGAAAATTCGGGTAATTTTGCTCCTGAATAATTAAGTTCCGTTGAAAATTCAATTAAGTTAACTCAAGAATTTCATTGAATTTTTAGTGAAATCTGAGATTTCATGTTTTCCCCTCTAAATCGCCAGAGGATGAAGCATTTTTCTCTGCATTTTCAAAATATTCAATCGAAAATGACTCAACTCATATGTTTATTCCCATAAAAACGCTTCAATCGCATGAAATAAATGATTCATCCCGAATAAAAACATTATTGCACGTTGATGATTCTCTCCCCCATCTAAACAATAATTTGATTTCCAACAACTGAAATTCCAATTCAGATAAAAAAAAAATCATTTTTTGAAACTACTTGTTTGATGCAACTAAAATCGCGAATAAAAATCGAGCTTAAGTTTACCTACAACTTTTAGTCTAAGCCATTATCATAAACCCATCGATTCAATTCCAGTAAAGTTTACTCAATACAAATTCCCGACTCCCCATTCAGATAAATGACGACACTTAAGTGCTCTTTTTCAACTAAATTGCATGGAAAAAATTTGAAAAAATTCATACCCAGTCACTATTATCCAAATTAAATTTCGCAAAACATTGATATTTTTGCAAACATTTCCCTCCTATAAATAAATAATAAAACTCGTTTGCAAAACGGTGGATTATTTTTTATGAGGTGTCAACAAAATTCAGATTTTAATCTTCGATGACAATGGAAATGTTGATTTTCCCATAAGACACTGGATTAAATCCTGATTTGTAAACATTTCTTCATTGAAAACTCAAAACGATAATTAAACTGAGGAAAAAATTAGAATTCCGGAATAAATCCAGTTTTCTGCGATTTTTTACAGTTTTCAATAATCTTAGAATTTACCGTAAGGGTAGAGCTACTTTAAATTAAACCCCCCATTCACACGCCAACTACTAATAAAATCGTCAAAGGAGGCCCCCCCAAATCCGAATTGACGATCCCGACTCATTCATCCAGAGAAAGCCCCCCAAACTAGCAGACAAAAATGCACCCATGTATGAAGCAAGCTCCTGGAAGGTATCAAATATACCCAAACCTCAAACCGACGCTGTGTAACTTTGCAACAATGTTGCCCTGACGAAATGATCTGCCGGCGTCGTGGGTCCATCGATTCGAGTAAAATTAAGAGGTTGGTAACTCAATAAGGGCCCAAAAGTGATCATTTTCACCCGCGGTGGCCAATTCTAAGCCCCCAGAAGCGTTAAATACCGATGGAATTGTACACCAAGATACCCACTGCAAGTCCCAGGCACACGATCCACAGGTATGTGAAAGAAGTGAATGAAAATAGTAAACAAAACAATGTAAAATGAAGGTATGAACGAAAAAGCGATTGAACCAGAGACCAATGGCGGTGTTAAGCGTGACGGAATGGCGGTGATCTCCAGTGTCACACAGGTACCGCTTGTGAACGTCTCGTATTTCACTTTTTCGAATTTCCAAGAAGTGTTTTCATCGTTGGGGTTCGGGGGGGCCCGCTTCACATGGCCCCAACTCCCACCCCTCACGCCGAGGCTTCATACTTCGTTTTCGAGAACTCGATCATCAAGTCTTTGTATTGTTCAACAATGAAGTGAAGGATTGAATGAAGAAGTGGTTTTGCCAAGAAAGTACAATAGTGAGGGATTTTGTTGAGGTAATGGGCAGTTGGCCATACGACAATGTTGCTAAAAGCCATGTGAATGCCAATCACGAATTGTTGGGGCCGGTAACATGACAATTGTGGACAAACGTGAATTAATATTTTGTTGATAATTTGTTTGAAAGTTTGAGTAAGGCGAGAACTCGAGCATCAACAGTCTTTGTATTGTTTAACAATGAAGTGAAGGATTGAATGAAGAAGTGGTTTTTGAACCCTCACAGCGAAGCTTCATACTCCGTTTTGCCAAGAAAGTACAATAGTGAGGGATCTTGTTGAGGTAATGGGCAGTTGGGCTTACGACAATGTTGTTAGGAGCCATGTAAATGCCAATCACGAATTGTTGGGGCCGATAACATGACAAATGCGGACAAAAGTGAATTAATATTTTGTTGATAGTTTGTTTGAAAGTTTAAGGAAGGCGAGAAGTCCTCGCCGAAGCTTCGTACGTCGTTTTCGAGAACTCGATCATCAAGTCTTTGTATTGTTCAACAATGAATGAAAGGATTGAATGAAGAAAAGCTTGTTCCGGTAACATCACAAATGTGACGAACGTAAATTAACATTTTGTTGATATTTTAATTGAAAATTAAAGTAAGTCGAGGAACTTGTCTTCCTGCTGTGCAAAAAGTTTGAATTTCACGATTCGTTTTCAAGAACTCGATCAACAGTCTTTGTATTGTTCAACAATGAAGTGAAGGATTGAATGAAGAAGTGGTTTTGCCAAGAAAGTACAATAGTGAGGGATTTTGTTGAGGTAATGGGCAGTTGGCCTTACGACAATGTTGTTAAGAGCCATGTAAATGCCAATCACGAATTGTTGGGGCCGATAACATGACAAATGTGGACAAACGTGAATTAATATTTTGTTGATAGTTTGTTTGAAAGTTTAAGGAAGGCGAGAAGTCCTCGCCGAAGCTTCGTACGTCGTTTTCGAGAACTCGATCATCAAGTCTTTGTATTGTTCAACAATGAATGAAAGGACTGAATGAAGAAAAGCTTGTTCCGGTAACATCACAACTGTGACGAACGTAAATTAACATTTTGTGGATATTTTAATTGAAAATTTAAGTAAGTCGAGGAACTTGTCTTCCTGCTGCTCAAAAAGTTTGAATTTCACGATTCGACTTTTCAAGAACTCGATCAACAGTCTTTGTATTGTTCAACAATGAAGTGAAGGATTGAATGAAGAAGTGGTTTTGCCAAGAAAGTACAATAGTGAGGGATTTTGTTGAGGTAATGGGCAGTTGGCCTTACGACAATGTTGTTAAGAGCCATGTAAATGCCAATCACGAATTGTTGGGGCCGATAACATGACAAATGTGGACAAACGTGAATTAATATTTTGTTGATAGTTTGTTTGAAAGTTTAAGGAAGGCGAGAAGTCCTCGCCGAAGCTTCGTACGTCGTTTTCGAGAACTCGATCATCAAGTCTTTGTATTGTTCAACAATGAATGAAAGGACTGAATGAAGAAAAGCTTGTTCCGGTAACATCACAACTGTGACGAACGTAAATTAACATTTTGTGGATATTTTAATTGAAAATTTAAGTAAGTCGAGGAACTTGTCTTCCTGCTGCTCAAAAAGTTTGAATTTCACGATTCGACTTTTCAAGAACTCGATCAACAGTCTTTGTATTGTTCAACAATGAAGTGAAGGATTGAATGAAGAAGTGGTTTTGCCAAGAAAGTACAATAGCAAAGGATTTTGTTGTGTTAATCGGCAGTTGGCGATACAACAATATTGCCAAAACCAATGTGAATGCCAATCACGAAATGCTCGTTCCGTTAACATGACAAATGTGGACAAACGTGAATTCTGTAATTACGATGAGGCATATACTGGTGTCTCAAAACCCATGTGAAACATACCAGGGAAAAAGTGTATTTGGGCGGTACCATGAAGGGATCTTGAGACCCTGTGGATGTGGTCCTGCTGCTTCTTCATCATTTCTTTGGTAGTTTTAAAACCCAATCGAAGCAGCCAGCAATGATCTTCCCGCGCATGCAGTCATCCCGGGCGACATTCCGGCGACTTTTTTTTCATGATTTTTGCATTGTGTTTGAGATGAGATGTTGGGGGGATTTCCCACAGGTTCATGTTTTTTTTGAGTCATTTATGTAAGAAATAACCAAGTCCTCATGATATCGTTAAAAATTACCTTGGAACTCGTACTGAAATTCACATCACATTTTTAAAAAATATTACTATTTTAGTGGAAAACGCATTTGAGTATTTAAACATTCATTCCTGATTTTTAGATTAAAAGTTGCATGAAGACATATTTTCGCATGTCAGGGAGATTTGTCTAAAGCTGTATTTTTCCTAGATAAAAAGGTAAAAAATCTCGAAATAAAAAGCAAAATACACTCTACAAGAGTAATTTTATCGTTCTTATTATGTTGGCGATTTTACGAGGCACTTTGTGCGGTTTGCATTGTTTTTATGAGCCTAGATGGCGGTTTTTTGCGCAGGTCGAGACTATTAAGTAAAAACGTGTCACCGGTCTAGTTTAGTTGGGCATGAAAAACAGGCGCCAAACAATAATAAACTTATCATTGAAGGGACATTGGCTTTACTATTGGCGGAAGTTACAGTATATGAGTGGAAAAAAAAACTGAGCTGTATCGGCGAGTGGGGAACAGTGAGATATCTGTTCATTAAATAAACTTCACGTTTTTCTGCACTTCTTCGGATTGATAAGACTGTGGGACTGAGGGCTTGGCGATTGGCGAAGGGGGTGGGGGTGAGGGGGGCTCGACGGGGGGCAGAACTTCAAGTGGAACTACTGCTTGTTTAAAAAAAAATTTCTAACAGTTTTTCTATTGTACCTAGAAATTTGCGCACCTTTGTAATCGATGGAGCACCACATTTTATCATACGTTAACCTGAGCATTGCTATTGTTGGAATGACCGTTGCAAAACACGAACCAGAACACGGGCCTGATAATCTCGACCCAAGTGGCCAATATCCTATTCAAAGCGGCGGTTCGAATGAGCCTCGGAGGCTCGCACCGCAAGAGCCTGTAATTTTCGGTGTCCAAACTGGTTCCTAGGAGTCCCAGGTAAATGCCGACAGCGTCAATAATAATAATGAGCAAGAAACTCCTCTCTAAACTGTTTCGACGCTTTTCAAATATTTTTTCGTCACTAGTTTGCTGTAGGCATTTTCCATTCAAAGTTTCCTCTACATTTTTCGCGACTTTAGGGAAGAAAAAATGTGACTGAATCTGCATGACACGTTCATGGGCTCATATCTCTGGAAATTGTTAAAAAATAAAGTGTTTGGAAAATTGAACACTTGAACTTTTTTCACTGTTTTTAAGATTCAAAGAAATGCTATTTTGTTGTCATCAATTCCTATATTTTTCATTCATGTTGGGTACATGTATCAACTTCCCGGTGATTCTGAAACGAGAATCGAATTCACGGAGAGAAATATTCAGTAAAAATTACGAAACTCACAGTTCGCTCATCGATTACGGAATCGACTCAGAAAATTTAAGTGACGGTATCGCAATTTTTCACCGGAGATTCAGATAAAAATTACGGAACACTCTGGAAAAATTCCGTGACAGTTCCGTAAAATTTCCTGCAACCACATTTCGCTCCGGAATTACGGATACGTAATTTTTTCTGAATATTTCTCTCCGTGAAAATGTGAGTTTCTCACGCGATCAAAGGACGAAGAATGGTGAAGTGTGCTGATGTCGGAAATTAAATGAATTAGAGATTGTAAAAAGTGATAATGTAACTAATGATTTGCAGCATTTGGTGGACGAATTACGAAGTTTTCGACGGATTATATTCGAATGATATTGCACTGAGAAAAAAACTAATAAAAATTAGTAGGAAATGGCAGTGAAAAATTATCGAACCTGTAGAGTAAAAACGAATTAAACTGTCTTTTGGGTGCTTTTTCACCAGCCGCTCAGAAATTTTACTGTTCGCTGGTGAAAATTACATTACAAAGCGGCAAAATTATCGTCTGTCACACATTTTTTTCTGGATTTCAAATGAAAATTCCTAAATTCCATTTTATTCTCCGATTACCTAAATTGTTCAGTAATTTAGAAAATGGGTTAACATGGGCCATCTTCAATCGGAAATGCCTCCGCACCGAATAGCACGATTCGGATGAATAAATTCTCATTATGAAGCTTAAAAAACGATCTTGATGAAGTCGCCAATGATCTTTGTTTGCATTTTGTCCCTCGCCATGCTTTTGACTAAAACCAGTTGATAAAGCTCTTGGTTTCCGTTCAAATTATCGAGTTGTAAAATGTAAAATCTTATGCATGTAGTTATGATATGAGTGAACATGAATTACCGCGCAAATTTGAAAAACATTGTCCCGCGCATGGCTTCTAAGAACCTGTTGTATCGACTGTTAAGTAGTGCGTATAGTGTACCGTCAGACGATTAGCCATCCCATTCTGCGTCCATCGGCAATCTTTAGGACATGCAACCGACGACAAAAATAATTCTTGCATTCGACTCATGCATTCCATCGCTGATGATAAAGTGGAGAATTTCAAACAAATTTCCTGCGCAAAGTTGTCAAGATTTGTCGAAACTAAAGCACGTTGATCTCCGTCATCGCCTCCTGCAAATTAATGTGCTTCGATTTTTTAAAATATCGATGACGCTCGGCTGGAAATTTGGTGAAAAATTTAAAAAGTCACCGGCGTGCTGTTACCCCTTCATTCAACGAACTTCATTACCTAGTGTAGTGACAACAAAACATCGAGACTCCCCGGAGCAGCTGCTGATAATAAAATTATCGGATTGAACATCGGACGCACATTCAGCAGGGAAATAGCGCCGATATTCATTCGAAGCGGAATTTTTTGAAATTTAAGTAATAGATGCAGTTGAATTCTCAGTATTCTGGACTTGAATTCAATTACAAACTAAATTGTGTGACGGAAATGCCGAAATAAGAAGTCTCCTTTCTGATTGTTCCATCGCCTGAGGAACAGATGACTCTTGAAAATGAATTATTTTATCGTGAAACGATTTATTTCTCATTTATTAATTTCCTAAATCACAATCAAACGATTGACAAAAATTCCAAAGTAAGAAAATCGCATTTTGCCAAATTTTTTTACAGTCGACGATTATATCAGATCATCAAACGATTACATAAAATCAAACAAGAAATTAATCATTTTCATTATTATTCCATTTGTAACAATAAAAAAGATCAAGAGGCCCCGTCAACAGATAAAAATCCAAATCGACTTCAGATGTTGAAAAATTGGTACTCGATTTTTTTTTTTTTTTTTTATTAATGCATTAGAAATCCGTATAGGATTTATTAGCTTTACAATGGTACTCGAAATTCAGACTCGAAAATGAAGGATCAAATGAGGGGTCACAAGGGTCAGAATAAGGTTCATGGGAGTCATATGGGATTCTCTCTATAAAATTTCAAATCGACTTCTGGTGATGAAAATTTGGCACTCGAAATTAAGACTCGAAAATGAAGGGTCAGAATAAGGATTACGAGGGCCAGATTAAGGGTCACAAGGGTCAGAATAAGGTTCGTGGGAGTCATATGGGATTCTCTCTATATTATAAAATCCCAAATCGACTTCTAGTGATGAAAATTTGGCACTCGAAATTAAGACTCGAAAATGAAGGGTCAAAATAAGGATTACGAGGGCCAGATTAAGGGTCACAAGGGTCAGAAAAGGGTCCGGGGTGTCCCATGGGGGTTGGCGAACGGAGAGAGCAGGGGTCTCTCCCCCCGAAATAATAATGATTTAAATACATGTCCTCTGGTCTCACGATATGTTTCCAAATTCCATACATCTCTCAATAACAATCTCCTTACTTATCATTCACTGAATACACATTACAAAGGTTTCACCGATCGATACGAATAACTTGACCGATACTATTCACAATAGAAATACGAAGATCTAGTCAACAGGTGCCGAATTATCGAGGAAACAACAAATAATGCGACTGATAAAGTCGATATCGAGTCAAATATTTGAAACGACTTCTGGTGGCTTTGACTTTGTTGATTCTAATGTGACACTGAGCCGAGCGGCGGGTCCTGCCACTTGAATTCCTCCTGGTAAGTGACGTAGACGAGCCAGTAAAAAACATTCAACAGTCCGAATGATGCGGGAAAAACAACCCTCGCTACTCTGTCTATGTAGGATACACTATTTATGTGTCTCTCGACGCGTTCGCCGTGTCTTTTGCAGCCGCTTATGGCTTCACGTTGTCGGCGACGTCTGTAAAATCAAGAATTCATCTTGAGGGAGATACTTGCACATGTGTGGGAGGAGGGGGACCCACGAGGAAAAAATATATTTTGGGAAATTAATTTTAAATGCGGGAAATTGGCCCAGTTCGTGTGCGGAACATGTGAAAGACGTTATTTTTTGGAGATATTTAATACGCATTGCGAGGAATATATGAAGATGGCTCCTATCATATTTTATTTCTTATATATTTATCCATGGTGTTCTTGGAAATTCTTATCGCATTATAGTTCCACTGGAATTTCAAGAACTTTCGTTATTGAATATTCAAAATTTCATAGAAAAGTCAATAGAAGCCGTAAATTTCAGTAAAATTATTTCATAGAAATTAATTGATATGAGGAAAATTCAGGACATTGGAAATTTAATTTAAATGAATAAAATAAAAACAATAATTAATAATAATTGCTACATATTTATGAATTTAATTCAGTACTGAAATAGTATATT
>NW_021680780.1:116330-128252 GCF_001412515.2 Diachasma alloeum
AACTATGAGTATTATTCTTGCGTTTACGTTGTAGTTTATTTCAGAGTTTCAATAAAAAATTTTCTATGAAATGATATTTCTAATATTATTATTATCAAAATTAAGATTTTTTAATAATTTATTTTTCATTTTAATTTTCAGGTGTATTTTCAAATTTAAAATTTAACAATTTTGAAGATAATGAAGGGGATTCACTGGCTGAATTTATCAGTTTTTATATGTAGTTTTATATTTCGGTACATTAACGCTGGGTGGCGCCACACGTTTTTCAGTCCTAAGGAGTGCATTTCTCACTTTTTCACTCCTAAGTAGTGCATTTCTCACTTTTATACTGCTCAACGGTAAAAAGACCTACTTCTCATGCTTAACTACCGTCGGTAAAAGAGCCCTTTTTGGGCTTGAGCAATGAAAATAATATATTAAAATCAATCGGAGAATGAATGTTTCATTGAGTTTTCTGTGAAATCCAAAATTTCACGATTGTTTCTCCGTCTAAATTGAATTCAATATTACTCCGCTGGAAATTATTCGGCAACTGTCCTGAAATTGCAATTTTTTTCTGACAGTGTAAAGGGAGCAAGTCAATTTGGCTCGAAAACAAAATTATTGTGGAAATATCTGATTGATCGAATCACCTGAAATTATCATCCCCCGCTAAACAGTACAGAAACTGCTGCCACTTTGGTAGACACAGCTCCGTTTGCGTTTGCCTCTCCATCGTCGACGGTTTACAGGTGACCGCCGCTGAGATTGAATATCCCGAATCCATACCGAAGGCAGGTGTTTCCTGCAGGAAATTCGTCAATTCATTCGTCAATGAAGAAATATCCAGAAATTTAACGTAACTCGTTAAAAATTTCAAGCTTCTTCACTTGAAATTTCATGATTAATTTTCTAACCGTGTGCTTGAAAATTGAAAAATTTTGTGTTCAGGTTTTCTATCAGGACTCGAGAACAATGAGCCTCTCCTCCCCCCTTCCCCCCTCAAGAAAAACCGTCGGAACACCTTAAGAGAGTAGTCTTCGCCCTGTAAACTGTTTCTAAATCGAAAAAAGTGTAAACACTTGTTGAATAGACCCCTACGTTATAGATTGGATAGAGCATCGATCCTCGCCGTCTTGCAGTATTCTCCTCAGGATGGACCGCTTGAGGACTGTAGGGCGTCATTGTCCCCAGGTTATCCCCGTAATTCCTCTCATTGTCGTCCCACTCCACCCACTCGCTCTGGTCAAGCGGTATCTCCCCACTTCCCACTTTCGTGAAATAGTGGACTCCGGCGAACTCAAGGAGCGTCGCGATGCAGTAGAAAAAGCTCATGAGCAAAAACCAATCGAGTGCTGTTGCGTAACGCACTTTCGGCAGATCCGTTCTTGAGTCTAGACTGATTGTCGAGAGCGTCAGGACAGTTGTTATTCCTCGAGAGATAAGACAAAGGTCAATGAATTATTGACTATTTTACAGGGAGAATCATCGAATTACGTTACGAAAAAATTTCATTGAAAAATCTAGTACATTTGCTACAAAATTATGAGATTTTTGTTGAACTTTCTGTCAGTTTTTGGCGAATTCTATTTTCAGATTTTATCCATAGAAATTCTTCAACCCAAATTTTCAATTTTTTTTTGTTTTATTTTTTAATGAAATGAGAAGAAGAATAGAGTACACTGAGAGAAAAAATAAGCTCTGCGGAAAACTATGTATTCCGCGTGAGAATATTTGATGGAGTGGAACAGATTGAGAGAAATAACCAAATTGATAGGAGGAAATTTAATATCTTTCACAAAAATTTAATTTTTGTCGTGATCATCAGCAATATTCCTAGAAGAATTCGAACTATTGTACGACAATCATCTGATCTGAGAGAACCCCATGGGTTTATACTATAAAAACAATACATTAACGAAAAAAGTATGTTTTTTTCCTAAAAAAATGGTCCCCTCGAAATTATTCAGTTTCCTTTTGAAATTATCATTTGTTCCATGAAAATGATGAACGTTTACTGGGAAATTCATGTCAAAAGATACCTACAGAAAATGTCTCGAAAAAAATGTACAAAAAGTGCACAATAAAATTCTCCTGATTTTTTTCTATGAAATTTTTTGGTGCGGGATTTTTTTATTGCAGAATTATTTACCGAGACCAACTCGATCGCTGGTTGCTTCGCGATGAATCCAGAAGGACACCCAACTCAGCACGACAATGAGAACACAGGGAACGTACACCTGGGAGATTTTTGAACGATTATTATTGACGGGGGTGACTCAATCATGCTAATAATGACCCACTTGAATCAAGAAATATCCGGTATTCCGCTGTAAATTGAAGGAGACTTGGAGCACCGAGAATTCCCCCTCACGTCTCACAAACGTGAGGTTTCTGTAGGGTGAGCCCATTAGATCAAACTGTGACAGTGCCATACCAGGCACGAAATCCACAGAGGGTCCCTCCTGCCATTCATAAACCAACTGTCTCGTGGTGTAGGCGTCTGTAAAAAATTATTCATGATCGAGCCTCCCGTATTTCAAGATTTTTATATCCTTTGGTGGTAAGAAAAAATTTCAACACATGCAGTTGATGTCTTATTATACCATATGTTGTGCTATGAGAAATGCCACTGGTAGAAATTTGAAGAATAGCTCGATGGGAATTCGAATTCAATTTTAGATCAAATCGTTCAGGGATTTTTTTCATCTTGGAAATTCGATTGAGGTGATTTTTTTATGATAACATCTTATATTGAATTTATATTTTTTCATGAGAATTTTATTGGAATTGCTTGCATAAATATTCTTGAAAAAAATTTTTTTCATTTTTTTTTCTGCGCGGATGAAAAAAATTAAGAGAAAACGCCAGCGAATTCGCTAGAAAATTCTATTGACCTTTTGCTATTCAATGTTTTATATCGAAAATTTCAATAGAATTTTCTAACGAATTCGCTGGGTTTTCTATTAAATTTTTCCGTGCGTGTGAAATTTTCTCGATTGGATGGAGAAATTATGAGATTATCTCACAGTTTTGACACTACGGATAAGAGAATCTGAACGCAATGCAGTGAAAATGATGATCGATTTTTTCACTTTGAACAAATAATATTAGTATTCAAATACAAAATTTCTCATATCAGTAAAAAGAAGCTGTGGCTCAATATTACAAATTAAGTTTTGGTTATTAATTTTGTGATGAGATGAACAACAGATTGATTGAATTACCGTGTGAACTAACTAAAAATTGATAACAGTGCGGGCACGCAACAAACATGAATTGAATTCAGCAGCGAAGTGTTAAAACGGTCTCAGTCGACTTATCTCCCAGTTTTTGAGAGATATTTCAGAATCCAAGGGAGATAGCGAAATTTTCGCAACTACATTTGTTGTAGCGCTCAATCGGCTCTGCAAAAAAGATCTTACCAAAAATTTTGGTATCTCCCTCAGATCCCACGATATCAATTAAAAACCGCCCGACAGTCCAAGTTGACTCGCACCGTTTTGCCACTTCGCTACTGAATTGCAATTACGATCAACTCCATGATGACTTACAACTGCCGAGTATGAGAGGACAGGACTGCCGATCCATCGGGAAATTCCTCAGCTCCATCGGACACTTGGCCTTTATCGTCAATCTGCATTCATTTAATTTTATTCGTCTCTCTCTTTTTGAATAAAAACGTGCGAATGTATCTGAAGTAAAGAGAGCCTTGAACAGTAAAACCGTACCTCATGGAGTAGAGAATGTCACCGTCCTGGGATATTCGTAACAGCTTATTCGGCACTGTTATAGTGTGAACATAACTGTGCTTTCCATTGTAGAAGTACGTGTCAGGGCGCCATATCCTTTCGAGCATCTTGATACTCAAACTCAAGGACTTTATCGGTCCCAAGAAGCTCAAACGTGAGTCCCTCCAGTACTGACGGAAATAGCAGTCCATCGAGTAGTCCTGGGGGATTTTATTTTAACACCATCGGAAAAGGAAAATGTCAACTTCTGCCCCACAATTTCATCTCCTTTGTGCTATCCTACTTACCATATCTAGCTCGGAAACTGGTCCCATGCTTCGTATCAGAATATTTGTCTTCACGACGGTTGGAATCCCTGAAAGATTAAGAGGAAGACTTGGCCGACGCGACGGGGTCATTATTGAGGGAAAGAAAAAACGAAAGAAATGCAACTTTGTGATAAAGCCTAAAATCCTATTCTGTCTTAATTCCTTAAAAAATATTCATAAATAAATAAATATGTATATATGTTTTTCAATAAATAATTATGACTTATAATTCCCTGTCGTATAATTCCCTATAGATAGGGAAATATATTCTTTCAATCATTCCTATTGAAAACACTAGAAGATAATAATAGTGAGAATCTACAGACACGATTTCCATGTCCCTCATTTGTTCCCGCACCGTCCCTTCGATCGAGCCTAGAGTACACAGTGGAAAAAAAATTGCCAAAAGAACTGGGTGCCAAAAATCACAGAAAAGTTCCGCAAAATGAAAGCACATTACAACAAACAGAGAAGGCCGGGAATTTGAAAGGGAAAACGCAATTTGAGAGTGAGCCCCCAGTGGTCAGACCGCTGGACATCATCCAACTTCCCACGTCCCCAGTGGATTGAGAGCCAGAGGTTGGACACTTTCGTGATTTTCCATATTCAGTTATAACAGGGGAATGGGTAGAGTTGGAAATGGAGAAGGGGCGGATGAAAATAAAAAAAAACACGAAATGAATATGTTTCTCTTCTTCTGGAGGTGGGTAAGCATCTGGAGCGAAAAGGGAATCAGGAAGGTGGGCCGGATGTCGATCTGATGCCGCGTGTGTGCTATCGGCTTGCAAGGACGAGCGAAAAAGGAATATTATTTTCATTCTTTTTTATTCCTTCTTCACTTCCGTGATCTGGAGGAAATCGCTCCGCTTGAATACGTTATTGCGCTTTGTATCAGACAAATCGATATAGTATTTACGCCCGTACCACACGGAGAGGAAAAGTCAATGAAATAAATTACCAGAATAAAAACGGAAAAATTACGTTTCGAGAATTTTTGAACGTTCAAGAGTTTTTGATTTTGGAGGCACAATAAGCCGGGGTTCATGTAAGATTTTACTTCTTCGGGAAAAATTACGTGACAATTTCGTACTTTGTTCGGTGATGAACCTGAAAATTCACTGAACGTTTCAGATTTCTTCTCTTCCATTCCTATAAAAATTGCCGGAAAACGATTCCCCATTACGGATTACGTGAATTGTTCCGTAATTTTTACTGAATATTTCTGTCTGTGCAATCAGAAAAAAGTAGAGATATTGAGACTCCTCTTTTTAATACACTTTCTTTGGTGAAATTCAATGGATTTTACGGGGGTACCAGGTTGCGTCATTAAGGGATGAGAGAGGATGAATGGAAATTTTATCGATAAAGAGATTTTCCAGTGCATGTGGAGAGTGGTAAATCGTTCTTTGCGATTTTTTTTCGTTCGCTGGGTGTGGGAAATAATTTGGCACTAACAGTCCTTCAATTTTTAGCTTTTTTTTAATTCTTTGATTTACCCCGGATACCATTAGCGGAAAAATTGGGAAATTCAATGGCTCTTTGCGCTGTTAAAAAATTAGTGTTAAAAGTTTCGACGAAATTTTTTTAAAGAAATTGTACAT
Organism: Diachasma alloeum; assembly: GCF_001412515.2. NCBI lineage: Eukaryota > Metazoa > Arthropoda > Insecta > Hymenoptera > Braconidae > Diachasma > Diachasma alloeum. The sequence goes on from NW_021680780.1 coordinate 121,974, forward strand.
TTCACGCGCGAAAAATTTTTTTGAGGAAAACTAGGGATTTGGATGGAAAATTCTATTGTATTTCTATGGAACTTCTGCTGGAAATTCCAGGAGGAACTATTTTATAGAAAAAAATAATAGCATTTTATATTTTTATACCACTTGTTTTGAAAGCGAAAAGCATCAATTTTAATTAATTATTCAAAATGAATAAGAAATTTCGTTAACGTCGTAATTAAATTCAATTCAATTTTAATTCACAACATTAAAAATTCATCCGCAATTGTTTCTCCAATTTCAATGAAATATTTGACTAAATTCGTTAAATTCCTAACAGCAGATTCTGAAAATCATTGTTTGGAAAGCGAAAAGCCCCGATTCAAATTCTGTATTCAAAATGAATAAGAAATTCCGTCAACAATGTACTCAAATTCAATTTACGTCACTTCAATTCTAATTCACAACAAAATGAAAATGAAAATTCATATGTAATTGTTACTTAAATTTCATTCGTCGTTTATTTTTTATTAATTTGTGGACAAGGCACAATTTTACGAAGATGTACCTTTTCCATGAGTTGGCAGCTGACTGTTCTCGTAGTTCATCAATAGATTCTCCAGGACCATTGTTATATTCCTGGATACCACATCGTTGACTGTCCCTCTGGTGCTTCTCTCCAATGAGCTGAGTTCCACAGAGGCTGGTAGCAGATGGTGAATTGTGTGATTACGACTGCTCCAGCATTTACCCAAGCTGATGAGTCCCACTATAACACTGATCGTGAGATGGAGCATTTCGTACGTATCAATTACTGCTCTGGATTTCCTCAATTTCGCGGATAGATTGATATAGATTGATTATAGATTGAAATTAGGGGTGGAATGAAGGAAATGTAAGAGTTTTTGGGAAATATGTTTTAATCCAGAGGAGATGGGCAATTTTTTATGAGAATATTTCCCTTGAATATGCCGCTGTCTCCCATGGAGTCAGGGATATTCATAGAAACGTATTGATGAGGGGAATTTATATTAAAATTAATGCCTGAGTTTCTAGTAAAAAATGCTACGATTCTAGTAAAATTGTAATGTGTAAGGGGAAAATTCCGCAAAAGTTTGAATTCTTCACTAGAACCATCGAATTTTTTGCAAGAGCTGCGGTAAAAATTCCCCAAATCCGACACTGGTTAAACACACGAAGGGAAATGTTCAGTAAAAATTACGGAACTCACAATTCGCTCACCGATTACGGAATCGACTCGGAAAATTTACGTGACGGTATCGCAATTTTTCACAGACGATTCAGATGAAAATTACGGAACGCCCTGGTAAAATTCCGTGACAGTTCCAAACAAAATTTCCTACAACTACATTTCGCTCCGGAATTACGGAAAAGACACGTAATTTTTATTGAGTGAAGTCTCCGTGCATCCCTAAATTTTTTGCCCGTGATGCAATAAAATATGATAACAATAAAAGAAAAGAAAGAGAAAACGGGAGATTAATTATAGGTGAAACGTCCGAAATGCCAAAAAATTATTTTCTCCATTTTGTCACTGAACTGTTGGTAACTTTCTTGAATCCAATGTGACAGGAGCATGCCTCAATGTCAGTTATCTATTGAAAAATTCAATGGACCGCGAGCGCACAACACCCATCACATACTCCAGTGAGAAAAGTTATCTCCACAAGGTGGTTTTGGAAACTTGTTTGAGGGAGGAAAAAAATACGGAATGGATCGAGTGGATGAGGATTTAGATAGTTGCACCGTGTGCCGGGGGGTTTTAGAGTGGCTGGAGGCACGCAAGGAACGCAGGATTGTCACCCGGGTGCTGTTCGCATTCCTTGGGGCATGTACATGCACCCTAGCCCATACAGCATGTACCAGTCAGTTACTGTTGCCGAGTATATGGATCAACTAGGTGGCAACAAGTATCCATGTGGAATTGTGGGTGGCAAAAGGGATTGGAATTTAGTGAAGCAGAGGAATCGAGGTGAGTTTGTACCACTCGCGTATCGAGGGCGAGATAATTCTACGTGCATTCGGAGAAAAAAAGGAATTTTATCAACTGCTAAATGGAGAGAAATCCTCAGTAAAAATTACGGAGCTCACAGTTCGCTCACCGATTACGGAATCGACTCAGATAATTTAAGTGACGGTATCTTAATTTTTCACAGGAGATTCAGATCAAAATTACGGAACGCTCTGAAAAATTCCGTGACAGCTCCGTAAAATTTCCTACAATTACGGAATTACATTTTATTCTTATTTTCATCTTTATTCTTTTATATTCTTATTTTCGTCCAAATACAAGTATTTGGCACAATCTATGTTATTTTATGCTAGTTTTCTATCTTGTTATTCTGGGAACCCCCTGCGATAATAATACCATGTGTTAAAATGCAGTGTTAAATAAACAAATGAATAAATTTTTATTGAATGTTTCTGTCCCTGATGTAGTTCATTAACAACAGAAATGGAGTATTTGAGTGAAATAATTGGTAATAAAGTGTTATTCACATGAAATGAATAATTTTCAAAGGATAAACAAGTGTTTTCTTGAGCCAAATGGAGATTTTATTAATTGGGATTGAAAGAATTCTTTAGACAATGGAGAGAAGGAATTTATTGAAATATCATAAATATCCTTTATTTGAGTAAAATAAATGGAGTTATTGAAATCTCTCGGGTAATGAAACTTTTAGTCTACCCTAAACTTCATTTTTATTTGCTTTTTACATCCAATGAATAGTTTTTAAAACGTGAATAAATGCCCAATATAAACTTCAGTAATTGGGAATGAAATCATTGTTTAAATGATGGAGAGAGCAAATTTATGAGCATGTAATGAGTTTTTATTCGAATCAAATAAACTGTTCATCCGATTACAAACAATAAAGGATTCGTTTGGCATGAATTAATTAATTATTTTACATTTCACAAATTCCCAACAAAAATACTGCTAAAATAAATACAAAATTTTCAAATAAAATCCCGTGAGAAGTCTCAGCCAAAAGAAATTGTTCGTGAATGGAACTGAGTGAAGTATTTCCGTCCCGAAATGCCGGCTGTGGTGACCACTCGCGGAGCAAGAAGAAAAAAAAATTGTCTCAAAGGAGTCAATTGATGGGAAAGTCGAATCGGCCATCGCTCTCAAATATCAAAGGGATTCAAAATGAAATTCTTCTCCCCAGGAGCCACCGGAAGACGAAGAAAAATGAGACCGAACGGTGGGAGTGAAAGCCCTCGAGAAATCCAACCCAACTCTTAATTACTGAGCATAAAGGCATCAAAAAAGTTTATGAATAAATCATACCATGTGAGAACCCTTCAATCACTTCGTCCTGCACGATGAAATGAATTTGCGGGTAAAAACAGTAACAAGGAAATGTAACAAGGAGAATTGTCATTCTGGCGATGGAAATGAGGAGTGACTTGAACTTGCAATTTAATAAATTGAATTTACCCTTTGAATTCCGCTCCCCTCAATCGATTTTGGGGGCGTACGGAGAAATAATGTAAGGAAGCAGATCGAAAGGGTTTGAGAAACCATTTTTTCCCCGTCTCGAGTCGTGCCAAGAGGTGTACCGAGAATAAAGTGAACGAAGAGAGGAGGAAAAAAGGCTTCTCGGTATCGCTGACACAGCATCATGGATCCATGAAAAGGGCTAGTGTCGCAAATGTTTCAAGTGGAATCTTTACACCCCGGTTACATCACATTTTTAACCGATTATGTGTGCATTTAGATTTTTTTCTCCCCCGAGATTTTGTTGTTGTCCCCGTTTATTCGAGCTTGTTTGGGGGTGGAAAGCCCTGCCGTGCACTTTTTCCGGAAGACTGGAGAGAAAAATTGAAGAGAATAAAATAATTCTTGCTGTAAAGGCATCAAGTGTATTGTTCTGAGGGACGCGAGCTCGAATTTCAATCTGATGGTAGAAATATTTTCATTTGTGCCTGAAAAATTACTGCTAATGCGAAGTATTCGGTCTCGTGAATGTCATTGGGAGAGAGGAATAGCTGAGACGTGAAGAGCTGGGGCGGAATGGAAGGAATCGGGAGGAATAAAAAAACAATGGGGGGTAAAGGGATGAGGAGGGGGAGGAAAAAAGCGGCCAGTGAACACGAGACTCCGCTTTTCCTGCATTTGGAGAGTTAGAGGATCGTAAACGGCTTTCGGTGATATAGAGTACGTGACGGACTTGGGAAAAAAATGAAATAGATAATGGGATACCATGTATTGGGGTCAAACATGAGTGATGGCGTGGCGAAGAACGCGGTGGAGCGAGCGACACATTTAAAAATTTATAATGAAATTTATAGGCTGGGCTCGATACGTAAAACATTGGGGGTTCAGGGGGATTTTTGTATTGCCTGGGCTGTGAATGGAAGAACAGAGATTTTTGTTGAATGTCGTTGAGGGGAGAATGTTCATGTTGAAAATGAGGAATTAGTCACTGGATTGAGATTATTTCATTCATTTTATTAGTTCATGTCAATTAAAAATTTATGGGGATTTTTTAAATTGGACGTTGGATGAAAAATAATCCATGAAATTGAGAGATTGAGACGTGCATTGAAGACATTACGTGTGTGGGGATTTCTATTGAAGTCTTATTAGTCTTCTTGCGCTAATTTCTTGTGCAATTTTTAGATAAATAAATAAAATAACTCAATTCTACTTCAATAACTCAATTTCCGGAGAATAAATTTCACAATTGATGTTCGCTGTATTTTTCTGCGCTTCTCGTTACAAAATCTAAGGATTTGGAAAATTCATGTCTAAGAATTTTAATTTAAAAAATCTTAATACACTGTTCGAAAAAATGAAATGAATTCTTTATGGACAGTTGAGTAGCAGTTTTTAGGAACAATGCCATTAAATTCAATTCAGGGGAAAAAACCCTGAATTTTCAAATTTCACTTAAAGTCCAGTAGAATTCCGTGCGTTTGAGCAGCCGCAAAACGACAATACCCCAGCGCGCTACTTTTGAATACCCTAAAAATCCAAAATGAGGAATTAGTCACTGGATTGAGATTATTTCATTCATTTTATTAGTTCATGTCAATTAAAAATTTATGGGGATTTTTTAAATTGGACGTTGGATGGAAAATAATCCATGAAATTGAGAGATTGAGACGTGCATTGAAGACATTACGTGTGTGGGGAATTCTATTGAAGTCTTATTAGTCTTCTTGCGCTAATATCTTGTGCAATTTTTAGATAAATGAATAAAATAACTTAATTCTACTTCAATAACTCAATTTCCGGAGAATAAATTTCACAATTGATGTTCGCTGTATTTTTCTGCGCTTCTCGTTACAAAATCTAAGGATTTGGAAAATTCATGTCTAAGAATTTTAATTTAAAAAATCTTAATACACTGTTCGAAAAAATGAAATGAATTCTTTATGGACAGTTGAGTAGCAGTTTTTAGGAACAATGCCATTAAATTCAATTCAGGGGAAAAAACCCTGAATTTTCAAATTTCACTTAAAATCCAGTAGAATTCCGTGCGTTTGAGCAGCCGCAAAACGACAATACCCCAGCGCGCTACTTTTCAATACCCTAAAAATCCGAAAATCCATTTCCCTCGATTTAATTAATTTCTATCAGTTCCCATCGCCCAATTGACCCGAAATATCCTGTTTCCCCTGATTATTCCATCAAACCGTGAATTTTCAATTGAAAAATCCCCTGAAACTCCAGTGGAACTGTCGCTCGGCAAAAAATTCCCGAGACATCAGCGAAAAATCTTCAACAGTGGAGGGAAAGTTTCGCAGAAAAATCAGCAATAATTGATCGACGCGAAAAACGCCAAATAATTTAATACGTGACAAGAGACTTCTAGGGGAATCCCTTGAAATTTTCTATCACCAGTCACTTCACCAAGAAAATATATAAATACACCGGAAAATGTGGATCGAGTCCTCTCAACCCTCGAGATACGGAATCCACCTCCGGGATAGATTTGATTCATTCAACAATTCCTGCAACTCCTTACGTCGATTACGTTTCGATTGGTGGAATCTTTCGCAAATAACAGACGCTGGAGAATCGCATTCCATGTGAGAGAACGTAACGACGAGTGGTACAAAAGTGATGGCTGGGAGGGAGGGGCAGAGGGGGAAAGAGAGGGCAGGGGTTGTTGAGTACGGAGCTTTATATCGGTGCCTCTTCTCGCAGTCTGCACGGTTCGCGGGGGAGTGAAAAACGCCGGCGGGAGCCATCCCAACACACCGGACGACCTACATCCTCTCGAACTTTCCACTCTTTTTTTATTTTCAAATTTTTTTTGCCCCCCC
>NW_021680780.1:128269-177548 GCF_001412515.2 Diachasma alloeum
CCCCCCCCCCCCGCTTTTCGTTTTTTCCATCCGCCTAGACTTTGCTCGTCATTCCATTAACTTGGAGTTGGCGTTTTTCCGGATGCGCGAATCTAATTCCAAGGGCGGGGGATTGGTCGGCGTGTGTGGGTGTCGGTGTGTGCGCCTGATGCATCAAAAGACAGGATTCAACGAGGTAAACATTCGACGTTTGAATTAGGGGCGTTGTGCCAACCACTCGATGAGCCGTCAGTGTTTTCAGGACTGTTTTAAATTTCTTGAGGGGAGAAAAAAGTTCTCATTCGCAGGGACGTGGCACTGATTTGCGGGGATGTAGCACTGGTTTTTGGGAATTTATGAAGTTCGGTGATTTTTTGGGTGGCTCTTGGCTGATTCAGGGATCCCCATCAATATTAAATTTCTGCGATATTACGGGGATTTCACCCTTAGATTATTGAAGGTTTAAAATATGTGGGTTCAATTTTTCAAGTGATATAATATTAATCATCTGATTTTTTACGAATAATGATGTATTTAAAATTTTTTAATATGAAACTGTAAAGTTACTACTAAGTGATAATTCAAAGTTCTGGAAAGGGGATTTTCGATTAGACAAGGAATCGTCAATCTTCCTAACTCAAATTATTGATTGATAAAATAGTTGAAAATTTGAATATTTGAATTGATGATACTTAAGTACTCACAAAATTTCAAGAGTGATGTTATCTAATTAAGGGCTACAATAGTAACCGTAATAATATATTACAAATTTGGCTGTCCTCGGCTGAGTTTCCGAAGAATATTTTTGAATCTGAGAGAGATAGCAAAATTTTTATGATCACCTTTTTTGGAGATCTTGGTTTGGCTTAGCAAAAAGGTTATGACGAAAATTTTGATGTTTGCCTTAGATTCCGAGATATTTTTGGTGATGTTATCAGCAATTTTCAGGGATCGTCACTAATTTTCATCATCCAGAAAAATGATTTATTTGAATTAAATAAACTTCATTTGAATTTAGTAAATCCGCTATTAGAATCAAATAAACGAGTTATTTGATTTAAATAAAATTTATTTAACCCAAGTAAACGATTTTATTACGCACAGAGAAATTCTCCTGAAAAATTCTAGTGCCGGAAGTGGAAATTTTATTGAGTAGCACGTGAATTTTTCCCGTTGTTATATGAAATTTTCACAGAAATTTTATCAAAAATCTCTACAAATTTCACCTCAACACCAATTTTTTTTCGTGTGCGTGCAGGAATTTATTTTCAATTATTAGTAATTCGCGATTGTAAAATTCAATAAGTGCAAAATTATAAAAAATTCCCAACAAAAATATTTCCTAAAATCTAGTCATCGTGCAGTGTATTGGCAATTTCAGGAATATCATTACAAATGAGTTTAATAAAATGCAATAATTCTAGTAAAAAATATGTTTCTCGTCGAAAATTGTTGGGACTTTGAAAAACAGAAAAAAAATGTCACTCCACGTAGTATTTCCAGCGAAAACCTGAAGATTGAAAGACTCAACTGAAACTCTATTGAAAACCCAAACAAAAATGTCCACCGCTGAATTTTTTTTCATTCCAAACGTGTCACATTTTTTTCTATTATTGCTCCGAGAAAACCTCACGTCCCAAGCATTAACTCTACTCCTAAAGTTTCGATGGGTCTTCATCCCCTACCGCTGTATTTAGTGGAAGTGCTTCAAGTAGTTTCTAAAACCTCCTCTTTTTATTTTTCAAATGACTCATAAAGAGATTAAAAATTGTGGGGAACAATTGCAGTCAATTGTTATCTCATGGAGTGGGCCTGCGTACTTTTTCCACTACTGATGATGAGGCGCGGCGAGGGAGGGCGGGGGTTTAATCACGCTATGGAGCAGTCAAACGTGACGGAAGTTTACCCTTGGTAAATTTTGGGATGAAATGGCAGGGAGCTTTTATTTAAATCACCGAAAAAGCTTGCCCTCACTTACTCGTTAGTATTTGAAAAGCATCCCCACAACTGGTGAATGTAAACTCTGCATTTTCCAAACAGGTGTAGGACAAATTTGTTGGATAAAAAGTTGGAAAGCCGTTTGCTCCAGTTGTTCGACTGCTCAATTGCGGGAAAGCATAATTACACTATTTTGCTTTTTTCACTCTGCGAAACCAGTTACATTCTCGGAAATGTAAGATAATAATTCAGAAAATTGATTTTATCTTGAAAAATATGAAAAAAACATTTCTTTGCAGGTGAAAAGTTTATATTTATGTTTAGTTTAAATTTATGACAAATTTATTGGATTAAAAGGTGAACAGAATTTTGCGCCAATTATTCCAATGTCCAATTCCTGTGGAAAATGTTTCAATTGAAAAATTTTACAGAAAACTGAAATTCTAATGATTTCTTCTATAAAAATCATTACTCTTGGACCTTTTTTTATTCAAAAAAACACGGAATTTCTCAATATAATCAGCAAAAAACCAACATAAGTTTGAAAAATTAGAAAAAAAAAGTGCAAAAATAATATAAAATAATAAAAAAAATATATTTATAATTTATAATGAATTACATTAATTATAAAATTTCACAAGTTATAAAATTTTTTCGTGGGCGACTCAACCCGCAAATGTTTTCTTGCACTGCAGATTTTTCCCTCAAAATCACGAGATTAATTCACCAATTAAGTACGTGAACACGCCTATCTCGATTGCCGAGGCCGATAGCAATTGGATTTGGGTACTTGAGCGATCCTCTACCAGTCCCTGGCAATGTCACTCATCGAAATATGTCGAGGCCCCGATTTGTGCGCGTCACATGTCAAGACACGCATCGCTGGTTAATTATAAAACGTCCCATCGGTGTGTATGCGTATTCTACAGTCGAATCAACATGTGGATCTGACAAAATTCTGGATTTACTCGAATATCAAGTAATCAGAACAATTAATATTTCGTGTTTTTCATTTTTCAACGAGACGTTTTCAACGATTCTCGCATTCAATTTATACTTTCATTTTGAAAATCAATTAGAGGAGGGTAATTAGAGTTTAATTGAGTGTGGAGTTGAGGTACTGTAAATATTAATTGACAATATGTTGATGGAATATTATGTATGTCCGTTTGAAAGAAATGTTTCTTCATCTGGGATTAATTCATTCTGCAGTGAATTCAATAATTATTGGGAGAATTTTTTTTAAGTGAAGTAATAGCTGCATTAATTATTTATTATTATTATTATTATTATTATTATTATCTTTGAATTTAATTCAAGACGCAATTGTTCTTCAAATTTATTATCCATTTTCAAAATACAAAAACATTGTGTTTTTCATGTTCACATTCAATTGCATTTGCAAAATATTAAAAATTCCGAATAATATTCGTCTGAATCATGCCAATTATCCATAATTTTCTTCATCATATCGACCAGAAAATTGCAAATTCATATAATCTTTCAGAAATTATCAGATTTTGAATAAATCAAATAAATACATTTGTATTTCTTGTAACTTAAATTTCCTTTTTCTTCGGATTTTTATTTGCATCAAATATTTTAGAAATATAAACAATTATTTATTTGATCTCAGTGGAGATTTCGTTAGTTATAAATCCTTAATTAAAATTAATTAATCATTGATCTCATACAATTAAACATTTTCATTGAAATAAACCCATGAGTCGATCAATTCCCTCCCAGAACATTGTTGCAACGAATAAAAAACCCCACACGGAGAGAAATATTCAATAAAAATTCCGTATCTTTTCCGTAAGTCCGGAGCGAAATGCGGTTTTCGGAAATTTTACGGAACTGTCAGGGAATTTTTTCAGAGCGTTCCGTAATTTTTTCTGAATCTCCTGTGAAAAATTACGGTACCGTCACTTAAATTATCTGAGTCGATTTCGTAATCGGTGAGCGAATTGGGAGTTCCGTAATTTTTACTGGACATGTTTCTCCGTGCGAGTAACCGCGTCAACCCGATTGCAATGCCAAATCGAAATGTCATTTCTCCGATTGCACCCGGTCAATCCCAAATTAATAATTAATTGACGTCAAGACTCACCTGGTAATTAGTCCCGTCATCCTCGAATAAGCTTTCTAGTTACGCTGTGTTGCTTCTCGTGTTGAGTTTACCGGTACGCGAGTCGTCGACGTCGAGACAGCATTGCCAAGTCCGCGTGGTCCCCAGTTAGTTTTCCCCCCCACCCCCAATGGAGGATACGTACATGGGGATTGACGATGGCAACCCCCCTCGGATGGTGTTGGCGAACCTCGGGGAAACCGTCGAGGAGCGTGCGCAACCCCTCAGCCAAATCACAAGTCGTCTTCCTCGATTCCCTTCCGTCATTTCCCCACCTGCATACAATCCCTCCCACCCTTCGAGCCCCCCTCTCACCCTCCCCCGCGTCGCTGCACTGCGAGATAATTGCTCAAGTTAAAATTCGCCACCTTCTTATTATTCTGGGATAAATAACTTCGTTATTTCTTTTCGGGGCATTTGTACTCATTTATCTGACCCCGCGTCCATTTCCACTGGTGAATAAAACATTTTTACAATTTGGAATCAAATAGTTCTTAATCACATTCTATTTTTCTTTTTGTCATTTTTTTTTTGTTGCACAGGCTGGGGAGAGGAATATTTCGTGGAAATTGTTGAGAGCTGCGTTTGAAAAACGTAATTTAGGAGAAAAAAACTTCCAACTTGAATTATATTCGATGAGTTTAATAGGGAAGCTGAAGTTTTATTAGAATTCTTTCAGAACTTGGGCGAATTTCACGTGTGTTTTGGAATAGATTTTTATTTATGGAAAAAGGAGGGTTTTGGGGAGGAATTTTTCAGCATTAATTTTGCTTTTTTTTAAATTTTATTGTGAGAAACGAATGAAAATGCAGTGGGAAAAATTGAGAAAATTTACACGCCACTAGATATTTATTTCTATAGAAAAATTAATAACTAGTTACTTTTTTCCATAAAATATTTTTTAACAAAATATAAAGCTACATAATCTTCTAGAGAAATCAGTAGTGGTCAATCGGTTTAAGTCGCCCTATCGCCCAGTTGAGTTTTTGTTGAATAACTCGGAATGTCAGAGAGATAGCGAAATTTTTGTAAAATCTTTTTCGTTAGTCTCCACTTTTCTCCACAAAAAAGGTTTTAGAAAAATTTTGCTACCTCCTTTAGAATTTGAAATATTCAATTTTGCTTTTTTTAAAATTTTATTGTGAGAAACGAATGAAAATGCAGTGGGAAAAATTGAGAAAATTTACACGCCACTAGATATTTATTTCTATAGAAAAATTAATAACTAGTTACTTTTTTCCATAAAATATTTTTTAACAAAATATAAAGCTGCATAATCTTCTAGAGAAATCAGTAGTGGTCAATCGGTTTAAATCGCCCTATCGCCCAGTTGACTTTTTGTTGAATAACTCGGAATGTAAGAGAGATAGCGAAATTTTTGTAAAATCTTTTTCGTTAGTCTCCACTTTTCTCCACAAAAAAGGTTTTTAGAAAAATTTTGCTACCTCCATTAGAATTTGAGATATTCATCGAGAACTGGGGCTAGAATGTCATTGATTAAAACCAAATACAACTTTTAACCAGAATTCTAAAAGAGAGATTTCAGAAGGTTTATCATAGAATAAATCATAAACAATACTATTTTATTCTCAAATTTGATAATAAATTTCATGATTTGTCCTCTCATTATCATCCACGAAATGAATAAATCGTAGATGTCTCATAATTTCACCAGAAACAATGAAAAAAGCGTTAGATTGTTCCACTAAATTTCCCCCCGCCTGATTATTTTCTCCCGTCACAAATTGCCAGTCAAACCCAGATAATTCAGCACCCTAATTGAACTACCCCCAGGTATGCTTGTCCAATTATAACCAGGAGTAGTTGGAAGTTGTCGAATAGTACGTTGCTCAGATCGACACTAATTCATCGCGTCAACATTAATTACATAATTAAGCTGAGCTCCTCTGTATCGCGATTGAATTACATCGCGAATTTAAAAAACTCGAATTCAGCATTTAAACAGCAAAACCGTTGACATTTGCAGCAATAAAAAATGAAAATAAATGTAGAAGGAAGTGAAATCTGAGAGGGGAGATTTTTGGATTCTCGGGGGCACGATCACGTCGGCGTAAACCGTTTTGGTCTTCCTCTCTTCGGGGTCGAGTGGCGCGCGCAGACTGTGTTTCGAATTATCCCTCCAGATGAAAACGGGGAAATTCTTCCTCCACCACGAGGTATATCACCTTTACCCTTCCCTTGTAACCACCTCGTGTTGTATGTGTATGTGTACGATCTCTTCGGAGCGCCGAGAAAGGCCTGACTCGCGCGGAAAAGGGTATGTACCCTTCGGACACGGCGTTGACGTTGAAATAAAAATTCTCGTTGGAATATATTTATTCGGGTTCGAATAAGCCCGGAAAATGAATCGAAGGGTCTTCGCGGCGAGTGTGCGTCTCTGCTCGGCACCGGAATCGCTTCTCACGCCGGAGGAATCGAGATAAACATGTGAAAATGTGTTGATTTAATATCTGGTGGTGGAGAGAATGATCGAATTGGGGAGATTTTTAAAACGAACGAATGGTACGTAAGGGCCGACCCACGGAGCACTCATCAATCTCGATCCTCGATCCTGACGAACACTATTTGCCTCGGGAACTTGACAGGTAGCTCGGGAGATCGTAGGGGTGAAACGAGAATGGTGAAACGAGATTTTTTCATTAACAATTGTTAAGTGAATTGATTATCGGGCAAATTTCATGCTAACAACTAATGGCTGGGGATATTTTCAGTACAATTTATTCAAATGTGAAGAGTAATTCAGTAGCGAAGGGGTAAAACGGTTTGAGTCTACTTATTTCCCAGTTGAGTTTTTGAAGAGTATTTTCGAATCTGAGAGAAATAGCGAAATTTTTGTAATTTGTTGTAGCTCTTAATCGGCTCTAAAAAAGTTGCGAGAAAAATTTTTTGTCTCCCTTACATTCCGAGATATTCAGTGAAAACTGGCCAATAGGCAAAATTGACTTGTACCGGTTTAACACCAATTTTCCATTTTTCATAAGTTGAAGAATTTTTTTTTAAATTCTTTTTCTCGTGAACAATACCGAGTATTGTTATACGCTTACGTATGTTTGTTATGAATAGACAATTGTGAGATTTTTTTAAATAAAAAATAATGATATTGTCGGACTTGAAAATTTTCTAGTGAAGATTTTTTTAATTCAGATACTGGCGCCTGAAATTTTGAAATTAGTTCTTGCATTGATCACTGGGAAAAATTGACGTGACTGCATTTTGTTTATCACAATTTATTTCAATCTGGAGATTTATACAGCTCAATTTACAATAATATCTTTCAATAGGAATTAAGTTTTCAACAGAAGTAAAAAAAAGTGTTCAAAAAGTTTTGGTTTCTTCTTTTGCAGCTTTTACAATTTTTAATTTAATTTTTGTTTTCCTCATAAACACAGAATGTCATTGTGCATTCAGACATTTTTACCAGATAATTTGTCAATATTTCGGAACGTCCGAAAAATTTCGAGTGAAGTTTTTTTCAATTGAGGTGCCAACGGTTGAAATTCTGACACAAGTTTTTGTATTGATTCACTTGGCTATCGCGTTCTGAAAAATTCTTTAAAAATGCCTCAGGAAAAATTTTATGACTGAGGAATTATCTCGTTCCACCACTGATTTTTCAATTGAAAAAATTCGAGAATATAAAATCAACTCAATCAATTTCTCCCACATTTTGATGAACTCTCAATAAAGGAGAAATCCACAAATTTGTAGGAAGAAAGAAGAGTATCGAGATGACGATCTGTCGTATTCGCGTCATGTTGTGACGAAGAGGAAGAAGAAAAAGTGTCTTCGTTGACAGCAGGATGGTGTTATCGGGCGATATTCTCCTGGCTATTTTTATCGTACACCTGAGCCCCCTCAGTGTCTGGTAAGAAACAAAAAAATGTTATTACGCGTTAAAATGTGAAGACGAAGGAGGCGAAAACCCCAAAGACTTAATGCTATTCAAGAGATGTCTTTGCCAAATATTAAAAAAAAATTTCCCTATCTTTATTTTATGTCGTGATATTCATGATCAACTAACAGATTACAAAATCCCATAGGAGCACTCGGGGTAATTAACGTGGAGACTTGCGACTTTTCAAAAAATATTGATAACTCATTTAATTTTTAATGAAATCGGTTTTTTTTTTAATGGAAAGTACGATTCTGAATTGATAAATTATGTCTCCCGGAGTTATGAAGACGCGAAAAAAAAGTCAGTGTCCATTTAAAAAAAAACGAACCCCCTTTGAAATTCCTCAATTTTGAAAAATTTCCAATCAATTTTTTCAATCTTAAAAATGAAACCTGACTCATCCAAATCGTGCCATTCAGTCATGAGATATTGTCGACTGAGGACGTCTCACCCCCCAATTCTGATCTAATGAATGTATTCCCAAGTGCTCGTGACTCACAGGACGAAAATTATCTCGGCCAGCTTCCTTGTCCCGCAGTGTGGTCAATCGTATGAAAGATAACGGCACAAAATAGAAAGCACATCACAATCACGATGCTCCACAGCGTGTGATTGAACTGGTGTATCTCATGGAGTTGATAATATACCCACTGAATTATTTCAAAGGCAATCTCGAAGATTAATCTTATATCACCCGACATTTAGAGACTCTTCCCCCTCATCAAACGTGACGTGCACTCCACTCTCTCCGGTAGTAGGTGTACAGAGATATTGCGAGCATAATGGCTATCATTATGGCTAATATCCAGCCCAGGTCAATGCCAATGTCAGCGTTTTTCCTCTGACAGCACATTTTTCAACGCTCATCGAATGAGTTAATTTCCGTAATTACTTCTCGAATGGGGGTTTAATTTTGTCGAGGGGGATAACCCGATAAACTCCATCGTTTCGTGGTTAATTTCCCACGTAAAATGACAAGAGGAGAAAAACAAGACTGCATTTGTTTCCGAACAGTGAGTGCATTTGAAATTCAATTTTTGTATTAGACATTCACGAATAGATAAACTTTAGACGTGAAAGCCCATTTGAATTTACTTACTGCAGGAGGGCTTCCACTGCGGGAGGTGAAATATTTGAAATCTCTCGTAAATTCCGCGTACGCAGGATCTGCGGGGAACAGTCTGGGGCGATAATGTTCGGAGACACCGGGGAGGTGTTGAATGTAATTAGTCCGCGATTTGTCACTCGAGATTGTTAAACATGGCAATTAATATCAGCGGCGCAACGCAGAGGGAGTTGTTCTCGCGAATTAATTATATTGGGGGTGAGAGAAAGGGTTGAGGGGTTGAGGGTTGAGGATTTTTTTAATGCTGCATGCGGAGAGGAAACTGAAATATTGTGTTCTTTCGTAAATATTACGTCAAATTTATTAATTTATTTGTTACGGAAAAATAATTCGATAGACAATTGTATTAGATTTCTGTTGAGCTTTCTATTGGTTTTGGCCGACTCGGTGGAAATGTTCAAGAGAAAATATTTAACAGAAAAAATCAATGAAATTCGATTTTTCTATATAACTTATTCTATTGAGATTTTTTTCAATGAAAATAAATTTTTCCATCATTTAAAAAAATGTAATGAGTGAAAATAAAATAATCAAAGCAGAAAACGTTTCACCAATTTTTTTGTAAAGGATATTGTCTGTAAAATTTCCTCGCTTCAAATTTTCCCAGTTTTTTTCATTCCATTTGTGTTTTCAATATGAAAATCAAACAAATAGCAAAATCGTTCTTGATATTGTGATGTCACCAGCGCGCAGCACAGACAATTGTTCTATAAAATTAAGAATATTGAATCTTTTCTTTATTTTTCATCATTTTTGTAAATAGGAAATTTCACGTCTAATATTTTTAAACTAATTTTCGTATTTCAGTATTTTATTCAATTAAGAGTGAATAATTGAAGAGATTAAAAATTGCAAATTCTCAAGTCCAGGAAATTTTATAATTGATTTTAACAACGGAACCCGTTGTACGCATTTTCGCCCAGAGTTTTTCAATGATCAGAGAAAATATTGCACGACGCAATCCATTTATTCTTGGACATGTGAGACAGCCGGGCGCGTTCCACTCGCACGGCAGAAACAAAAACCCAAGCAAAACTCTTCAAAACTTCAGCCCAAGATTTGCTGTAACTTGTGTAATTACGTCCTGGAAGTTTCAAGCACGTTTCGACTCTTCGAATGCCAAGAGGGGAAGTTAATAAACCCTGCGATGTGGATGGAACAAACCGCATTTTCAGACTTTTATGTCATTCACAATTTCACTTCAACAATAAACTTTGAATTTATTATTTTCAATTTTTGAAATTAGTAAAGCGTTTCTGATTTCCAGTGAAATTTCTCTGAGAATGCGAGAAAGAATTCTAGTTCTCAGTAATTTTCACTGAAATCTAGTACTTTGAGTTCTTACAATAAGAACCGATGGATACTGAAATGGAAATAAAAACCTTGAGAATTTAATATTTAATTTTCATAACGGGATCTAAAATTCGAATTTTACTGAATCGTCAAGATGAACGGGAATTTTAATGAACGATCTGATCTTAAACTGAATTAAACCCCACAACGTTGAAAATTCAATTGCAATCGCCACTGGAAATTGCCTAAATTTCTAAAAGTATCGAAGTGAAATCATTCTCCGTCACGGAAAAATTATCCGTAATATTGAGCAATGACTCACGTTCACCGGGATAATTGTTGATGGAATGCCGGATAAATTTTACAGCCTCGGCACAAATTACTCTCGCGTTCCGTAAATGTTCTCGGGTCAACGGAGAAAAATTCGCAATTTGTCGCGCATTTTTCCCTGATAAACGATGAAAAAGTACTGAAAATCGAGCGCGCTCCACGATTATTTAGCTTGTTAAGTCATTTTTCCCCAACTTTTATCTCCCTGAAGATTCTCGATTCCAACACCATAATCTTGTATTTCAATACCGTGGCGCAGGAAACCAGAACCTTTTTTCTCCCATTTCTTATTTTCCCCCGCAATTTTTCCAATGAAAAAAAATGTCGTTTGGACTTCTTTTCAAGGGGATATTTGGAGTCTGGTGGCAACAGTGCATCCGATAGGTTGGAGAACGTGACCCAAACAATTTCCCGTATTCTCGACGGTTACGATATTCGATTGCGTCCCAATTTCGGAGGTAAGTGCCAAAAACTCCTCCGATTTCCCCCTCCGAAGATCCCCCAAGAATCATCTCAACGAGACTCCCGGATATTCTCATGTCACCTATCGATCCAAATGCGCGCATAGTATACACTAGTTTTGTGGTTGAAATGGGTGTCCCGTCGGGAAATTGAGGGTTTCGCTCCCCGTACTGACCCACTACCGCAAGTCTCAGTAGATTCTCACTAGCAGGCTCTTATAAATATGCAAAGCCGAGAGATTTAAATTGAGTGTAGGTTCAATTCCTTTCCGTTATTTTATCACAAAGTGTACATGTTGCCATTGAATGCCATTGAATTCACTCTCCCTTTCCCCCTTCCCGTCAGTTTTTCTATTTCCTTGTAATTTTTAATTCATCTCTCCGAAAATAAATTCTTGAAATCATTTTTTCAAACATGTATTTATCCCAAATCCACAATTTTCTAATTTTGACGCACAAAAAATTCTCGGTATTTAGAAAGTAATTTTACGAAAATAATCATAAAAATTTTGATTAATTCTTAATCATTTTTTGATGGAAAGATAAGCGAATAGAATTTTTCTTGAAAACAATTCGAAAATACATTAGTTTTTATCATCAAACGGATGATACATGAGAAACTAAGTTTTTTAAAATCAATACACTCTCTCCAAAGTTTCAGAAACTTCTGCATTGTGTAGCTATCGCACTAGTGAAATAAAATTAAAGGGGATAAAAATAATAATGCAGAAGTTATCACGAATCTTTGCACCATTTCTGCTTTAAAATTAACTGCAAAAAATTACAAGTCAAAGGAGAAAATTGTCCTGTTATTTATCGTCGGATAAAAAATGTACTTGTGAAAGCCCTTGTGTCATTTAAACTTCCTCCCCATCTGTTAATCAAACCCTGTCCTATTACTTGTAACGAGACAAAATCTAAATAGCAAGATATTTTTTATAAAGACCACTCGGCTCGGGCGATCTATCAACTCGACTCTATTTCCTCATTATTTACCCCGTACCCCCACCATATTTCATTCATAATTTTATTATGCCCCTGATAAGACAATATGGATTATGAAATACGATTCGAGCGGATTGCCTCTCTTCTCAGTAATTTTTCTTTTTTTCTTTTTATTTGATGGACGTGAAAGCCCTTAATTGAACTTTTCCACGCCATTCAATTCGACGGGGCATCATTACCCGGTTTAATTGAATAACCCGCATGCCGTCAGGATGATATCCAACTTTTTTTTAATATTTCGTTCTCCCCAGCAACGACTATGATAGAATCGATTATATCTCACGGAAATGCGTCGGAGGATTATATTACAGTTTTGTCCACTTGTTGAAATTCAGTAGCGAAGCGGTAAACCGGCGTTTTTGACGAATATCTCGGAATCTAAGGGAGATAGAAATATTTTTGTTAAAACCTTTTTTGTAGAGCCAACTGAGGGTTACAAAAAAGGTAATGAGTAAAATTTTACTATCTCTCTTAGATTCCGAGATATTCATCGAAAATGGCCCAAAGTCAAAATCGAATTTCATCTCTAATTTCTCGTTTCATTCGGGACTTTTTTTTATTCAATAGGGGATCCTCTCAAGGTTGGCATGGACCTCACCATCGCCAGTTTCGATGCTATATCTGAAGTGAATATGGTAAGTGATACATTCGGGAATTTTGAATTCGCCGCTTGCGGTGAATCGAAATATGCGAGGTGAAGGTTAAGAGAAAATATCGATAAACGTTTTTGTGGAGAATTTTGGACGAAATTTGATAACCACCTGCACAGTTGGAAAATTACTTCGGAAATTGGAAGTAAAAAATTACAAAATTTTTTATATTCACTAATTAACATGACATTTCGATCTATTTATGAATTTTCAATGTATTGAAAATTAAAATGAATGTGTTGTTTAATTTTCACAATGAGTTTGAGAATTATGACTGTGATTTAAATATTAATGATTCGTTAGCGTGAAAAGTCATCGTTATTGACATCTGCAAATGAATAAAAAATTCAGTGAATAATTAAAATCCAATTATCTAAATTTTGAAAAAGTTGTGAAATTAGAAATTCTCCAAAATTAACGATTATTAATTAACTCTGTCTCGCGATTTTATATAGACATTTGTTTTTCAAAATCCATTAAAAAAACTCCAGTGTAACACTCTTTCTTCATTTTCATTTTTTACTGTAGTTAAAAAAAATTTCGAAACTGTAATAGAGCTTTCACCGTAATGTAAACTCATAATATAACTATTTATACTCTAAATCGACCTAATTTTTGAAATACACTAATAACTAAATAAACCTTAAGACCGCAATGGAGTTCGTCCTCGAAAAAAACTGAACTTCTAGTTCAAAAAACACCCTAAAATTGTCATAAATTTCATTGCATTTTCCCGGACCGATCTCGACTTATCAACAATAAAAAACGCTCCATTTTTCTCGACTCTCTCCCGCGCCGTTCCCCCACTTCCTCCGCCATCCCCAACTCCAAATAAAAAAGAACCGCTTGCGAGTATTATTCATCATCCCCCGCGCCAAATCCTATCATCCCAGACTAAAAAAAGCCAAATTTTTTTCTCTTAACAGGATTACACGATAACAATGTACTTGAATCAGTACTGGAAGGACGAGCGGTTGGCGTTCTCATACGAGGCAGAAGTGTTGACGCTGAGTGGTGATTTCGCCGAGAAGATTTGGGTACCGGATACATTCTTCGCCAACGACAAGAACAGGTGAATAGAAGATGTGTCACGAGGGGCGGGGGGTGTGATGAAGGGGACGAGAAAGTAATAGAGATGAAAAGAGAGAGAAAGTGCATAACGATCGATTATAACTCCTGAAATGTGGGTTAACAGCTGAGGGGGGTAAACGCCTCGTTTTTTATTGTGTGGAGAATACTCTTGGAAATTGACACACATTCAACACGATTACCACACAATCATCATCTCGATTGATATCAATTTATTCAATCAATGCAAAAGATTGAAAACGTTTCCCTAAATTAAGTCAATTTCTTGTTTTTTGTTATTTTAAGGTAAAACTATTTTTCTTGGATGCCCACGTGAAACAGATTTCATGAAGTGTCGTTCCGAGATTTTTTCATAACAATTTCAGCAATTTATTCAGTTAATGAAGCAGATTAAAAACCACTTCATCAACTCAACTGGGTTAATTTATAGTTTTTGTTATTTTGGGGAATCAAATAATTGATTTTAGTTACGAATTTCATTAAACTAAGTTAATTTTTATTTTTTATTGCTTTGAGTTAAGATGATTTTTAAAATCCCCATAAGAAACGGAATTAATCAATGAATTTTCATGAGAAATTCAATGATCTTGTTCAATTAATAAAAAAAGTAAAAAATCACTGCATCACAAAATAATTTATAGGTTTTGTTATTTTGAGTTGAACATGTTTTGTAAAATCCCCACGTAAAACACGAAATCAAATCATTAATTTTCATGATGAATTTCATTAATTGATTCAATTAACAAAAACGATGAAAAACCACTTCATCTCCTGAATAAGATCCTAATTATCCTAAACTAAGTCAACTTCTAAATCAAGCAATAAATTTTAATGACAAATTTCATTGATTTATTCAACTAATAAAAATCACAAAAAGCGTCACCATCTCCCGACTAAAAAGTTGAATTATAAACTAAGTTAATCACTAGTTTTTGTTATTTTAAGGTAAAAAATGATTTTTAAAATCCCCATGTGAAGCAGGGAATCAAGTAATGAATTTTAATGACAAATTTTGTAAAGAGGTTTCGTTCCCAGCTTCCTTCATGACGTCACTGAGCGCAACAAACTCGTGAGACTATCCGGAGATGGTTCGATAACGTATGGAATGAGATTTACAACTACACTAGCATGCATGATGGACCTCCACTACTATCCACTGGACTCGCAGAACTGCACTGTGGAGATTGAAAGTTGTATGTATATCGAGTAAATAGTGGTAGCAAAGTTTGATGGGTTTTTAGGGATTATTTGTACTCGTCGATTAGATGTGAAATATACTAATAAAGTTAGTTGAGGTATAGATTGACCCGGGGGATTCTGGAGGGCCACCTGAGTGACTGGCTAAAGCACGGGGGATACATATTTGTTCTTCTCCATTAGCTCGATTAATTCAATTTGTGATTGAGATTTACCGTTGAAACTATAGCGTAAGCGTTAACGTTCACCAGACGGAGTAATCTAGTTGGCTGATGAAGTGGCTTTACTGCAGATTCTGGAAGATCACGAGTGGATATGTTGATTCCAACTTCAACGACTAGGCCAGAGATATTTCGATGTTTGTAGAATGATCAAGTCCATTTGTACTTTAGAATTTTTTGCAGCTCTAGAGACAATGGAATGATTTTTTTTAGCTCTCGTGGTTGAGATCTCAATTGCCATTTTTTGTGTTTTGAGTTTGTTGTACCCTTATTTATTCAAATGGATGAACTACACAATAAATAATAAAAAAACATGTTAGAAAATTCATGCGCAGGATGTTTTTAATACGTTATTAACAATAACTGAAATAATTGTTTGATTGTTTGTTTCAATTAAAAGAGAATAAATTAATAATAAGTTTTAATAACTCTACAATTGTTTAATCGTTTTTTTCGTTACAAGAGAATAAGTTATATATAAAAATGAACATCTTTTGTCTTTTTTCTATCAGAAAATATTAAAAAACGCGAAGTAGAGTCGCATAATTAACTTCTCGATCCAAAAAGAGGAAGTTGTTTTGAATTGAAATCGTTGTAAAATACAAATATAATTTCAACATAATTCTAATACAACCCCAATACAATTTCCTAAAAACCGAAATTTAATAGAAACATTTTCTATTAAATTTTTCCATACGTCTACAAAAAAACCAACACTTTGCCTTAAGACTATCCGAATAGATATTAAAAATATAAAATTTGTCAATCAAATCGCATGAGAAAACATTAAAAAATTCGCCCTCCTCAATTTCCTCCTAATTGAAGTGATCAAGTCCATTTCTACTTTAGAATTTTGTACCGTAGAACCAACGAATGACCCTTGTCATCCAGTCCACGATTTACATCTCAATTATCACTTTGGACTGAAAGCTTGTTGTACCCTGATTTATCCAGACGGATACACTGTGCTGGACGTTGTCATGTACTGGAAGGAGACACCGGTACGGGGTGTCGAGGAGGCTGAACTGCCCCAATTCACGATACTCGGATACGAAACTAACGATCGGAAAGAGCGTCTTGCCACTGGCATCTATCAAAGACTCTCGTTGAGTTTCAAACTTGAGAGGAACATCGGTTATTTTGTCTTTCAGACGTACTTACCCAGTATTCTTATTGTCATGTTGAGCTGGGTCAGCTTCTGGATTAATCACGAGGCTACTAGTGCCAGAGTAGCTCTTGGTGAGTGTTTCCAGATTTTTGTCAACTGAAAAAATATTCTCTGCGAAGAATTTTAACTAGCTAATTAAAATAAATTTAATAAATTTCGTAAATTACAATAATAATAATCTCTCTGTATTATTAAAATCCAAATCGACTTCTGGTGATAAAAATTTGGGGGCATGAGGGTAGCCCCCTAGTAAAAACAATAATAAATTAAATGAATGAATGATTGTAATGAATTATCCTGAATATTTCGAATTTTAAAATTAAATTTTATGAGATTGATCTTTAAAAAATCGTAGAACTATGAAAATTGTAGAACTTTATGACGATGTGCCACTTCGCTAGTGAAATTTCTCCCCTCAATTCAACAATTTCTCAGGTATCACGACGGTACTGACAATGACAACTATATCAACGGGCGTTAGAAGTTCACTCCCACGCATCAGCTACGTCAAAGCCATTGACATCTACCTCGTCATGTGCTTCGTATTCGTTTTTGCAGCACTACTTGAATATGCAGCTGTCAATTACACGTACTGGGGGGCTAGAGCAAGGAAAAAAACTAAACAGAAGAGAGATCTCATGAAGAAACAAACATCAGTTCAAACTCCAGGTGCATTTCCGAATTATTTATTGTAATTAGGAGGGGCTTTCAGGGGGGAAAAATGATTGGGGAGGTTCGTTGGAAATTTAGATGGATTTTTTTACGATTTTTCATTTGCTTTTTATGGTTTGTTTTCGAGAATAACATTAAAAAGAAATTTTGGAAAAAATTATGTGGAAAACGCAACGCAATGGCTGAAAAATTCAATTGCATTGGTAATTGGCAATTCCATGTATTTATTTATTTATTTATTTATTTATTCATTCATTTATTTATTGTTTATAGGCCCCGCAAATTAAAGACATTCATTTATATATTCTACATTCTATCTACCAAAATTTATTTGAAACCTCTATTTGTATTTGTGGATTCCTATTAAAAAAAATAATATAACGTTTGTGGCTAATTTGCCAATCGATTTTTTAATTTTTTAGTATTCCTGTTTGCAGTAAGCAACACGATGAAATGAAAAATTATAAAAAAATAACTGGAATTTTGGAAAAATTTGCAAAATTGTTTACACAAATCAGCAAAAAGAATCCGATTTTCCTCAAAAAGAGTTTGAGATAATTTTGTAAAATGTCACTTATAGAAACCACAGAAGCCGACATAATCGAGCTTCAGGACCTTCGAATATCGCCTCTGCCCAGCATCAGGAGCCGATCGGGTCTGGCAAGTGGTGCAGCCACTCCAGCAGCGGTTGGAGCTCACGATCGCGGTCATTTTCCACCAAGTTTTCGTCCTGCGCGCTACAACACCAGAAGCACTGGACTTAGATACCGCGGCACACGTCAGCACAAACCAAAGGTCCATCTCATCTCCATTTTTTTCATCTCCATCCGACGACTCATCGAAATTCACTGTTTCTTTATGCATCAGCCAGATGATTATGATTGCATATTCTAATAATTATGGAACGGTTTTCTCCTTTGTTTCCGCATTAATGCATGATGCAGAATTACGCGGCGGATTTTCGAAATGACTTTCGAACTCCATTCGATGTTTTTTGTACAATTTACGTCAGTACGAATTTTTTATTATTTCGTGCATATTTTTATTCATGAACAGAGGGTGGTGGAGTATTTATTATTAATAATTAGTAATATACAAAAAAATTCCATAGAAAAACCTAATGAATTCAACAGAAAAATGAAATTCGATTGATATTTTTCTGCAGAATATTTTTCATTGAACTCGTCGATCGATAAAAAAACGTATCAAAGCTGCGGAATTTTTAAACAGACTCGACTAAAAACTACTCAAAAATCCAGAAGAATTCCCCATTTATATACAAATTTTCCTATTGCGTCATTTTCTACAGGAATTTCTAGACATGAATTTTACCATTTTTTTCCACTCTACTTTTCTCCTCTTCATAAAAAAAATCAAACAAACAACTTGGAATATTTAAATAGACAATATTTCAATACAATAAACTCCATAGAGAAATCGAATTCTATTGTTTTTTTTATAGAATTCTTTCCATTGAATTTTTTAATAGAATCGACCGAAAACTAGCATAAAGTTCAATAGAAATCTAACAGAATTCTCTGTCGAGTAGGTTACACTAATTAATTCCAAATAACGTGAAGTCCTGCCTGATTCCAGGTCTTTCATGCCCTGAAACGAGGCGCCTCAGTGCTAAAAGCCTCATTACCAAAGATCAAGGACGTTAACGTCATCGACAAATACTCCAGACTCGTGTTTCCAGTGAGCTTCATCCTCTTCAACGCTGTCTACTGGACATTCTACGTCGTTTGAAGTGAAATTTCCCGGCGCGAGCATTAAAAATTCCACGAAAGCCAAAAGTTGGTGACAACGTGCGCGAGTGAGTGATAAACAAAGAAAACGAATAATATCGATGAACACATGCAATATGTTTAATCACTCCAATCGAATTACGTGTCCGTTCCACATTAGATGTTGATAACGAAATGACCATCATAATTAATCAGATATTTCATTAGAAAAATTTAAGATAATCGAGATAAGAAATTGAAAAATTATGAGAAATTTTACTGTCATTACGAAGTCTCTCGAAAGTACTGAATCTGAATGCTGCCACTATTATGAGACACGACGAGTTAATAATGTTTAATAATAAGTATGTTACGGTGAGAATGTTCGTGCTAAGTAAAATGCGCCTATTGAGAACAATATTATAGAAACATCAAACGAAAGTAGACGAATAAAATTATTCATTTGTATGATTTTGAGGAATCGTGGGACAATATGTTTCTACAACTTATTTCCATTCGATAATTTCAATTATTGAGTATACGGAGGGACAATTTTTGGAAGATTGCCCAACTGCTCTGTGAAATTGTATCGTGATACCTCTTTTCTTCATTTAATTAAATGGTGATTAATAAAATTTGGAATGTGGAGATCAAGTTTCATTCATCGTTTTGTAATGAAGCATTCGGAACGAATAAAACTCTTCTTTGGAATTTTTCTATTCATTTTAACAATATTCTTGTTGGAAATTCATGAACTCATATTTATTTCAATAAAAATGTTCTGATTATATTTAATGGATCATTTGTTAATTGCAAATAAAGGATTATTAAGTGTTAATAAATTTGTTTTTTTCGCCTGCTAAACAATTATGTCATTTACATAATTAATTTTAGTGGGTTAATCGTAAAAATGACTCGCGATAAAGTTTTGTAGATTGGTGGCATCATTTTTGCAAAATTTTTCTCTCCGCATACGACAATTCTATGAATTACTGTAAATAAATATCAATATAATTTGCAAATTTTATCGATGTTAAATGATGTAGCAAATTAAAGAGTTAGTTTTGGAGTATTTCGTGAGGAGAACAATGAGAACAACATGTTTGAATGAAATATACAGCGATACGAAAACAAAAGAATCATATTTCAGTTTTATTTCATTGATGGTTCAAGGCGAAGTTGAGAGTTGGCTAATCTGCGGTGAAAGACCTGACGCGTGCAGAAATAAAATCGCGTAATATAGCAACCGACGTGTAGGCGAGATACGATTGAAACAAGGGGACAAACAGCTCTAATCAGCCAACTTGAACTAGTTTCGCTGATTAAAAACAAGTCCATGACACTCGTGAAAAATGGGTATTTGTCATCCGGAGATTGACATACAGTGACATAAGACTGTATCGCAGTAATTACGCGTTATTACATGCGCAGAAGTATATCGTAAAGAGCTGTTCGTACATGAGCGAAAATCATTCATGGGAGAACCCAATGAATTAGTAGGAATTTCTATTAAATTTTTAATAAGAATTCTTCTCATCCAAATTTCAGTCAATGGAATTCCACTATTCGACTGTTATTTTATGTAGTCAACTGATAATTTTCGGTATTCAACTGGTAATTTTTTATATATATATGAAAAACACAAGATTTCCTGATCGAGGATTTTCTCTCTAGTGCAATTCTCTTGGCTGAAATTTGGATGGAAAAATTCTTTTTCGAATACCACTCGAGCTTCAAAATTAATCAGACTTTTCCTCGAATCCCTGATCATTTCCAAGCTCTTGTGGTATTACATACGAAAACTCGATTTGTTCTCAGCGCCGATTTCCACTGAAAAATATGCAACTTTAAAAACATGTTAATTTTTAATGTAATTTATTCGCCGACGCCACTGGCTATTAGCTTAGGCGCCAAACTGTGACACATTAACACTCACGGTTTCATTATCGAGTCGGAGTCTCACAAGGGACTCTATGCCTGGGCAGGTTTTTCCCTCAATTAAGGGGTCTGTCTACCCTTAATTGAGGTTTTCCCTTGTCCTGCGGCTAATGCAGGGGGTTATGGGGGGCTAACCAGGGGGTTGATGGGAGAGGGGGAGGGAAGGGAACAATTCGTAAGGACCCGAAGAGATGCCCGAAAAGCCGAAAATTTCATATAAGTTAGTCTGCTGGGATTTTTTAAATAAAAATTCTCAGGCATCAACTTTTCTTGAATTTTGCTGTTTCTATTTGAATTAAATTGAAACAACAAAATTCAATTAAATTCAATTTGAATAGAATTAAATTGAAAATTTAATTTTCACTTTAATTTTAATTAAATTGTCAACACAAATTTGTCAATCTTCATCCAAAAGTAAACTTTCTAATTTTTTAAAATAATTGATAATCAAAATTTACAATTGATGATGAATTAAAATTAAAAAACATGGAACTATAAATTTTCTATTAAACAGATAATCCTAAATTTCTTGTGAGGAATTTCCAATTATCCAAATAATCCTCAATCTTCCTACCTCAATTGCTGATTAATGAATAATTCAAATTTTACCATTTAAATTGAAGATTACGTCAATAATTGAAATTTAAAAGTGACATTAACTGACTACATAATAATTCAGCAGTAATTATAATTTATTATACGATAAAAATCGCATTACCTGCATAACTTTGAAATTAAAACCGATAATCAAAACGAAATTAAATTAAATTTTCACTTTAATTTTAATTAAATTGTCAACACAAATTTGTCAATCTTCATCCAAAAGTATACTTCCTAATTTTTTAAAATAATTGATAATCAAAATTTACAATTGATGATGAATTAAAATTAAAAAACATGGAACTATAAATTTTCTATTAAGCAGATAATCCTAAATTTCTTGTGAGGAATTTCCAATTATCCAAATAATCCTCAATCTTCCTACCTCAATTGCTGATTAATGAACAATTCAAATTTTACCATTTAAATTGAAGATTACGTCAATAATTGAAATTTAAAAGTGACATTAACTGACTACATAATAATTCAGCAGTAATTATAATTTATTATACGATAAAAATCGCATTACCTGCA
The DNA here is from genome assembly GCF_001412515.2 of Diachasma alloeum. Lineage (NCBI taxonomy): Eukaryota > Metazoa > Arthropoda > Insecta > Hymenoptera > Braconidae > Diachasma > Diachasma alloeum. Next base: position 150,242 of record NW_021680780.1, read on the forward strand.
TAACTTTGAAATTAAAACCGATAATCAAAACGAAGTAAAAACAATGATGACCCAATATCTGCCTTAAAAATCCCCCCTCCCCTCATTCACAAGTAAATATTTGGAAATTCCCGGAAAGCATTAGGAAATCCGAAGGCTTACGTTGTGCCCCCACTCCCCCCCAGCCACGGCCTGTGTCGCCGCCTGCGATGCGTGATGCGTCTCAGTGGCAATGTGCGCCTCATTCTGTGTCCAAGCTCGACGGAGCATGACGGAGTGTCGAGTCAGACCAATTTTTAATCACCAACTCCCGCAATTAACCACAAAAAACCAAACAATCGTCGATTAAATCACTACGCAGACGCGAGTACGAGTGAAACCGCAGTTGTTAAATCACCCCATTACCGCGGAAGCCCCCGAAAACATCCCTTTGGTTAGTCATTCCCTCCCCAATCCCTAAAAAATTAACTCAGTGAGTGATGCAAGCCTAGTTGAAGAGAAAATCCAATCGCCTCGATCTCTCACAAATTAGAAAGCTGTGCTCCACATTTTTTTCACAATTCACCGCGAGAATTCACCTCTCGGAGCTGGCGAGTGTCGTAAATTACCTCAGTTGTCACAGTTTCGTTGGGAGTATTCTCAGCGTGATCAAGGGATTTCGTATGCGTTCGCAAATCTGGAATTTTCTGGTGAGAAAAATTCCAACTGAGAAAATACCTGGACTGGGTGTGCTCCGGGAAATGAACAGTGCTCTGCAAAATACGGCCAGCGATGAGATTCATATGACAACGGTGAGTCACCGATAAATATTTTTGTTATGATCCCAGCTGTGATTCACTGATTCACAAGTCCCTGTTATCACGGGTTTTATTTATCTCTCAATCTCTTCTGGAGGTCGCTATCGGGGGAGAAAGCGGCGAAAGTTGATAACAATTTGACAGCCACGGGAGCAATCCACGTGCACCTAACCTCGTGAGAAACTGGGGATTCTGTTGTTGTGATGGAGGGTTCTAGAAGCCATGTGCCACTGACAGATCTCTTTGTCCTCCAACGAGATCTGTCAACACAGTTGATGCATGTGTGGCAATTTGACCATTTAGTTACGATTTTTTCAAGGCTTTTTTTTATTTAGCGGAGGGTGGGGTAAAATGGACACTTTTGACTTTTTAAAAAATATTCATGACTCAGAAACAGATTTATCAATTGAGCTCAGTCTAAGCTCATCACAAAGAGGAATCATTGGTCTTTCAATTGAAGAATAAAATTATTCCATTTCATGAACAATTCAACACGTCGTGAATATTTCAAAAAAAGTCAAGAGTGTCCATTTTGCCCTACCCTCCTCTATTTTTATTTATTGAATCCCATTTTTTCCATCTAGTATTTTTCAAATTAATTCTGCTCCATCAATACCACTAATTCAATTTCAATCAATAATTATTTGGTTTTGATTCAGAGGAGTGTAAATTATTTTTTGTCATTGCTGTCGTATTATTCTAACGCTCGTTAGAAAATGCTCGTCTTCAAGAACAATATATTGGTAATTCCTCGGTATTAATAATTTTTTGTTGAACCCAGTAATGTTTAATGATCGCGTTCTTTGATTTTTCATCAATCGACGTGAATTTTCCCTCATTTCCACTGTTTTTTCTACTGATTGCATTGCCACTTTCAATCAATAAACACTTTGTTTTCATTCAGAGACACGAAAATTCTCGTCTGTCATTGTTATTTTATTTCAAATGGAAATAGTCATTCGTAGACAATAACTGACGTCATGCTAATCTCTAAAAGGAATGTGTTTAAACTGAATCATTAACCTAGTACAAGGTACAGGGCTGGGGCTGGTGGACTGAATAAATAAAGGCGGATGTTACAAAATATCATATGATTTAGGTGACTCTCGGCAACATATTAATCAGCCGCATTTATATCTAATCTAATCTATTCATGTTTAATGAACATGTTCTTCGACTTTGAATGTTTTTCAAATTGATAATGCTTTTAATTTCAGTAAATAACCATTTTATTTCCATTCAGATAATTCCAAATTCATTTTTATCTTTGCTATTGCGTATTATTTTTCCCGCAAAAACAGTCATTCGTCAACAATAGCTGATGTCATCCTCATCTCCGCAAGATGTTGTTGTTGAAATTTCAGACAACATTAATTTTGTCCGGCATTTATCCATTCATGGTAAACATGTTTTCACATTTTTTTGCAGCCTGAACTCATTTTCCATCATGGATATCAAGCAGAAACCCATCACATTTGGACGGAGGATGGCTATCGGCTCGAAATTCACCGAGTTGTCCCGCCCATCGCTGAAAAAAAATTGAAGGAACCGGATGTTGAAACAGGATCGTGGAGTATTTATGATACTGGTAAAAAGCGTCAGAGACCAACGGTCATCATACACCATGGTCTCCTTTCTAGTTCTGCCGACTGGGTTTTACTCGGTCCAAAACGAGCACTCGGTAATTCACTATTTCCTGCACTTTGGACTGACAATGAACTCTTGCACGCGTTTTTCTGTCCATTTAATCTATGGAAATTTGTTTTTTAGCGTACGTACTTTGTGACGAGGGGTACGATGTGTGGCTGGCGAATGCCAGGGGAAATAGATACTCACAATGCCATAAGACATTCAGTACTAAGGACAAAGAATTCTGGGATTTTAGGTGAGAACGAGAACATTGTAATATCGATTATTTGTCAATTGGTTTTGTTTTAACGTCTTTGATGAACACGAATCTGTTAGGGAATGAATTGAATTTCATTTGGGGGGAAAAATCATGAAATTTCAGATTTCGTAGAACATTCCACAGAATTCTACATTTTTGAGCAGCAGGAAGACGATAATACCCCACTTTACTTCATTTTTCAATTAATTAAGAATTCAAGAATATATTTAGATACATTTTCCTGATTTTCTTTAGTTTTCATGAAATAATTGAATTGAAATGTACAGTTTGCATGTTCCATTTTTGCTGAAATTGACAGTTTCTCTGAAATTTTGAATTTCCAACTAGGATGTGCAAAAAATTTTTAACAGTGAATATTCTTCTCTCTCAATGCAGCTGGCATGAAATTGGAGTGTACGACCTACCAGCAATAATTGATTACATCCTGGAGAAGACTGGTAATCCAAACATGTCGTACATTGGCTACAGCCAGGGTACAACAGCACTGTTCGTTATGGCAAGTGAACGTCCTGACTACATTGATAAAATAAAAGGAATGGTCTGCATGGCACCAATAGCATTTCTCTCCAATCATCGTAGCCCACTTTTGAAATGCGTTGTACCACTTCACGTCCTGATGAAAGTACGTAAATCATATTGATCACATGCAACATTCAAAGCACCTTTTCAGATGAATCGTGTGAATTTTGCCATCACCATTTTCGTTTTCATCTTATATTTATGATTAGTATGCTTTAGTGGGCGTCAGTGTACTGCAATATCAATCAGTGGTTTCCGAGGAATAAACTGCAGGCATTTGCATTGGCTACACTTATGAGGAATGCGCCTGATAAGTTTGCGCAGACGTTTTGCTATGGATGGTTTCATCTTGTTGCTGGATTTGGCAGCGATCAACTTGACAAGTCCATGATGCCCGTTGTTTTTGGACACTTTCCCGCTGGGGCTTCGGCCAAGCAGATTATTCATTATTGTCAGACAATAACGTCAGGTAATTAATTTATCATCTGGAGTTGAATTATTTCAAAAATCAAATTATACTGTTGGAGCAAAATTGAAATTTCATGGACTATTTGGCAGTAATTATCCAAAGAGTCGCATTAAATTCGATTTAGGGGGGAAAAATTAGGAAATTTCAATGAAAATGCAATGAAATTCAAGCAAAATATAAATTTTCAGTGCCAAATTTTCAGTTATACAATGTGTTGAAATTTCAAATCATATCCAGCGATAAAAAAAATCGTGAAAACCCATTGACTTCTTCAAAAATCTCATCAATTCTTTATCCAACAGGTTTATTCCGAAAATTTGATTATGGAGAGAAGATCAACACTAAATTGTACGGGACTCCAGAACCACCACTGTACGACCTCAACAAAGTGACATTTCCCGTTGGCTTGTTTTATAGCGATAATGATTTCCTGAATCACGCTTCAGTAAGTATCACAATTGCCACACCTCCACCGCAAAAAAAAATCGGCAATCAATTGAAATTTCTCATTATTTCAGGACGTCGAGACTCTCGCCGCTGCCTTGCCAAACATCATCGAAAAATTTAGAATAAATTACTCAAAATTCAATCACATTGACTATCTTTGGGGTAGAGATGCTAAAGAACTCGTCTACGACGATATTGTCAGAGTGCTAAGACAATTCTAGTCTCATATATATTTTTTTATTTTTTTCCCTCATCACCTCTCTATTTGAGTGGCGAATGAATATTTTTACATGATCGGTATTTATTAATTAATATTTCTCAGTTCGAGGAATTCCGTACGTGTCCATGACTCAAGCATTTTCATTCTGCATTTTTCATAAAAAAATTGTATTGGCAGAAGCAGTTACCAGGAGTAGATAAATATTCTGTATTTATTGGAGATGGAGAATCACGAGATAAAGTCAAATATTTGTGTGAACAATTGATATAAATTGAATATAAACGAATTAATCAAACTAATGAATTTTATTTATTCTGCTTGATCCAGTATTCAGAAAATTATCATAAACACACGAGTCACTGCACAAAGAGAAGAAAAAATTTTCAATTTGACTAGAATAAGGAGATTTGCACTAATGAATGGGGTTATAATAAATTAATGCACTCTTAGGAACAAATTGTTGTTTTTAGTACCAAGAGCACTTCAAATAATTAATACTATCGCTTAATTCACTCAGAACATCTCAATCATGCCTTTCATTAATTTCTTCAACTATTAATCGTAGAAATGTATCAACAATCTGTACAGAACACAATTCTCTCAACTGTTATCACTCTCAACTGCGTATCACTTATCAATTACTAGAGAACATAATCAATTTATATTAACAGATTTCGAAAATATGTCTAAATTATGCCTAAAAATTTCTCCAAAAATACCATCTCAATGTGTAACGGGGTTTAATTACACATTTGGAGGAAATTAATTGCCTAGAACGATTAATCATCTAGAGAATTTGGCTATCTACTTAAATTTGTCACGTAGAGATGTTTCAATTCTGTTTTGGGGGTGTTTTCGAAGAGGGCTGCACGATTCTGTCCCTCTCCTTTCTTCACCCAGTGACCGTAGACCCGAAAAGCACAGCCATCGATCACCTGAAGAAATAAACAATGCGAGTGATAAAATGGGGCAGTTATCACTGCGTCTGGATTGAAATCTGGATGATTCATGTGAGGTTTTTTTAATCGAGTGTTATTTATTTACCTTTCGCAGAACTTTGATTCTGTAAGGATCCTCACGTGCCACCAGCGTGGACAATGGCTCAGGCGTCGTGTGCAATCTCTTGATGCGTATCACAGCGCGCACTGTGAGAATTGCCAGCTGGAATTTCTTTCTCGCGTTGAAGGATTTTGCTTTCAATTCCTGGTAGAGTTGGGGAAAATGTGAATATTAGCAGTTGGCTCGGAGTATTTTTTTTGGGAGAAGAGTCATTACGATTTTAGCCTCGATTTGAGAATATTTGAGGACTAATCCTTGATTCGAGAGTCAATTTTCTTGATTTAATCACGTCCACATCTGTTAAATGATTAATTTCTGAGTTTTTAACTAAGAAAATTGTATTTTTTTTTAATTGTAGAAAAGAATTTTTTTGTTGAGGTATTAATGAGAAACTCGCGAGTAGAATGTCAGGAAATGTTTCCTGATATTTCCTCTCTATTCGAAAGGTCACGGTTTGAAAATATTTGAATATTTTATTCTTAATGGAAGGCTGAATATCCATAACTGAATCACGTTTACGGGGTTTTAATTCAAGAAAATCGTATTTCGAAATTTATATTGAATAAATTCTTTATTTTATGTTAAATTATCTTATTAATTCTAGAATAGAATTCAAGAAATGTTTTTTGACATTTCCTCCCAAAATCACCCATAAAAAATATTTTAGATTCCCGTTAAATGATCGTATTCGTGAGGAATTTTAGAATAAAATGTCAAGAAACGTTTCTCGATATTTCCACCCAAAATCGCTTATGAAAAATTTAAGAGTTTCTCCGTTCAAAAAGCAACAGATTAATTTAGTAAGCAATCAATAAAATACCAACTCAGTTAATCACAACAACAATTTGTTAATGTCCATGACAATAATGATATTCATTAGATGAAATGACGATGGGACAAAAAAATAAATAAATAATTTACCAAAGCTAATTGGGAAATCCTACTTAGGCGTCGCGAATTAGAGGACAGTGAACGCTTGAGTGGTGCTATATCTTGATCCCACAGCTGTAATTACAATGAAAATAAAATACACAAGTTCCCTGTGCGATTGTCGCCTTCGAATCGACTCTTGGCTTTGTACAGTTGAATTTTTCCATTGAAAAATGAAGAGAAAAGACAAAGAAAATAGATGTGATAATAATGGCCATGGATGCGATGTCTATCCAGAAACCAAGCCAGTGACTCCGAAGCTCGAGAAAATCAGGCGTATATCACATTTTTCGCTTCAATTATAAATAGACAAGAGAGCAGAAGGTTTTCTGGTGTTTTGAAAAAACAAATTCTCGACAGAGAGAGAGAGAGAAAGAGATATCGAATGGAAGAGTATCGACTCACCACTGTATGGAAGAATGGATGATCTAAGGCCTCTTTTATTGAAGCCCTTTTCAGCGGCTCAACAACGAGTAATTTCCTAATTAAATCCTTGGGAGCATCAGTTATGTCAGTCCACTCAGGTGACGTGAACGAGTATTTTCCCTCCATAATATTCCTCAACATTACCATCTGTTTGCGATGCCAGAACGGTGGGCATCCGACTAACAGTGTGAACATTATTACACCACAGGCCCAGCTGGGGGGATTGCAACACAATTTTAGTTTTTAATTTTCATCGAGTGGAGGGAGATTTTGGGACTCTTACATGTCTACTTCGTATCCATAGCCTTCTGCATTTTCGAACATGTTGCATTTTAGGACTTCTGGGGCTAGGTAGCCAGGAGTGCCACATAAATCTGGGGGGTGAAGAGAGTTTAATCAATGAGTGATCGGAAAAACTTTAGGAAGTGATGGTAGAGAACGGAAAGAGGCGATTCTTCACATTTTGTTCAAAAGGCTATTTTTTTCCAGTGAAATGCTCTTGTACTTTCCAAGTCGAACAGCAGAGCCTTATTCGACCCTAAGTTTCCCGACATTTTACAATGATTTTATTATTTAAACTTTGCAAGTGTGAGTTTGAATCGCGATATTGAATCATTAGAAAAAAAAATTTTTTATCTGAAAAAAAATTAGAAAGTTTACTTTTGGAGGAAGATTGATGAAATAGTTGGAAAATTGCAATTTTTTACAACTGCGAGTATTTTTCGTAAATAATTTATAAACAATCAATTCTGAATCGCAACAAATTTATTGATATTTATAATTTTACCAGAAATCGATTTGATGCCCCAAAAAAAAAGGCTTCCGAAACTTTAAATGATTTTAATTATTTATCCCATGTACATACCAAATAATTTATCCCCTGGCTTGAGCATCCTAGCGAACCCAAAATCCGTGATCTTCACGTTTAAATTGTCATCAAGCAGGATATTCTCAGGCTTGAGATCCCGATGAACAATCCCCTGGCTATGGATATGTAGAACCCCCTCGAAAACTTGTCTCATGATGTACCTCGTCTTCTTCTCAGACAACGTAACCACGGACGTCAAGTAATCAAAGAGCTCACCATTTTTGCACAGCTCGAATATCAGGAATATAAAAGTGTTCGATTCGAAGACATCGTGCAGCTCAACTGCAACCAGTTATGAATGAATGGTTGACAGGAGATGCACTAATTTCACATAAAAATTGATGCAACTGTTTGCTTCATTAAGAAACTATATAATTAATGACTTATGTCTGTCGTTTTGTTTCTGCAGAATGAAATAAAATTCTTTATTTCAAATTTCTCGGTTTATTTCAACAGAATTTCCATTGGAAATTAACAGATGTTTTAATTATATAAAATAAATCAGTGATTTTATTTGAATAAACAATCATCACCTGCTAATAAATTCGTTCTCTCTTTCTTCTAAATAGTTATTTCACTTCTAACTGATAAAGTCTTTGTTTCACTCAAAATGACATTGATTTGACCCAATTAAGTAATGATGACATCTTAATAAAATAATTCTCTTCACGGTCTAAACAATTACTTAACCCCGGACAAACGAAGATCGACAAACCTTTCTTTATGTTTGAAAAAATATTCACTCCATCGAAATGGGCTTTATTTAATTTAAAAATCATGTCTCTGCGTGTGCTTTTTCAATTTTCAGTCTTAACTATATGAAATAAATCATCCACTCATTCCACATATCCAAATAAAGAATTTCCACTTGTAATAAATTCTTCATTCGCATCTAAAAACCTTTGTTTGTATCAAAAAAGCTATTCTTTGCATTGAAATAGAGTTTATTAAATTCGAGTGAATGATTGCTTCGGACGAATCATTTCAAAGTCAGATTTGACATCGAAATTTCACAAATTAGATGTAGAAAGAAATTGAAACTCACTTATGTAGGGATGACCAGCAACTCGTCTTAGTATATGCACCTCTTGCATAGTAGCATCTTTCATCGTGTGACCTTCAGCCCCATCGTGTGGCTCATTGCTTATGTCTATTATTTTAGCAGCATACTCAATACCAGTCTCCTTCTCAATGCATCTCCTAACAGTCGATGAAATTCCCCTACAATTAAATTGAGGGATAAATTGAAATGCGTTGAGATCTATTGATAGATCGCCCATTAACGGATTGTTCTTTATGCATTGTTTCACGTAGCATAGGTTATATTGCTTAATTATCACTAGCATTGCGTACACAAGAGGATAAATAAACATTTACAGCATTGGAAGCAGTGGCTTCCATATTTAGACTTGATGATTTTTTGGGAAGATATTTCATCCCAATTATGTAATTTTTGTTTGATCGATCTCAGGATGATTATTGCGGTGTCAGAACGCGGGGGAGAGGTGTTGAATGCTCGATTTGGGTGCTGCACTCGTCAGGAGTGAATAGAAAAATCAGGGAGTTGTGTTGACATAAGTACGAAATACAAACGAACCTTCCGAGAATTTCTTTGGGCTCGTATTTGGCGTAAAAGCCCTTTGCTGCGTCCTTGTCAGGCAGTAGATCATCCACTTCATCTTTAGCCATATTCTCCCTAATTGTTCGATGAAATACTTAATGTTAATACAATTTTATTATGATAAAAAACCGTGTTGTTATCTCATAATGGGAGAATGTTCAAAATGTGCTTGGAACTCTTTATTCACACTGAAAACGCACCTTGTATCGATGCTCTGTGCACCTGTCAATTATGCGCAATTGGACGGCGCAGCTGCGCACAAATACTTGGGGCTCATTGGTCGCGGGGTATTTACATCGGAACGCGCCGGAATTCAACTCGGGGTAACAATGGATTGTTGAAAGAACAAGGGAAACTGGAATGGATTTTTTTTTTAAGCCACCGGTGGAACTTCCAATTATCTCGTTTTATGTCATTTTCGGCAGGCAAACAGTCAACTTTTTTATTTTTTTGATAATTCGATTTTGGCTCAATGGATTGAACTGTTTAAATTCGATTTTTATATCAATTTATCCTATTCAGATATTTTCTATTCTCCTCAGATCAAATTTTCGAAGTTTTTTTCTAATGACAGGTGAATATCTCAATGGAAAAAGTTAGTTAAGTTGCCAGTTTATTAAATAAATAAGATTGAATTAAATTAAAAATCTGCTGAACATTTTCAAAGAAAAAAAAACGCGGCAGAGTTGCGAGATTTTTCAATCAAATCGGTTGAAAATTAATTGAATGTTCAACAGAAATTTGTACGAATTGCATAAAGTTTTCCCATAAAATACAACATTCACTCAGTAAAATAAAAGTTATTGTTCGGCTCGTCATTTCATCCAAACCACCAATTTTCCTCCTTCCTGTGAAAATGAGTTGCACGCTCAGTGGGTGGAATGAATTCACTTGAGAATATTTTGACAAGTGCAAAACTCGAGTGCAAAATACTCATGGAATATGACAATAAACACATTAATTTGTTTCCTCATGGCTGTTTATTTTTTCACATCTGGTGACACCCACTGAACTCCGTGCAATGACCGAGAGCTTGGAGATTTATGGCAAATTGAAAAAATATCAGAGAATTTCATATATCGCCTGGCCGACGTAATTTCCTCCTGGTGCGTAGTTGCAAACGAGGAATGTAATGTAGTATCCACCATCTCTTCTGTATCTTGATGCACCACAGCCAAGCCAAATAGTCTCGGCCCAAACCATCTGGGTGTAGTGGCCGATCACCGGCGCTAATGGGTTTAGCGGAAGGCTGAACATAAAAAAATGATCAGTCGCAGTTCGAATTTTTCTGTTTTCTAGTCCTAAACATGACTTTTTCAAGTTTTTGCCAAAATTCAAGATCATCACAAACAAAATTATAAAACAATTGTGTAATATAAACAATAAATAATTATAATTACAAGTTTTATAAAAAACATTATAAAACTCAAAATCACGATAAACAGAAAAAACAATGGAAATGAATTTATAAAATTACCAAAAAAACTTTCCCAAGAATTTTCATAGAAAACGTCTAAAGAAAAAAAGCGAGAAGAGAAATCAACATTTATTTTCTTTGTAATCGTTCAAATTTAAATTTTCAATTTTTTGTATTATTTTTTGGATTTGATTTTCATGATGATTGTTGAAAACTTCGAATTTTTCATGAATTTCCCTGAACGTGAGCGTTCTGATGTTTTTTTCAAATGTGATGTTTCAAATTCATTCAAGTATGTGTAAATAAAATTATTGTATTAACATTTTATGGAAGGGCTGAGGGGAGAGACAGGACCGTAAAAAAGCCAATCAATTTTCCCACTTATTTTCATTAAATATGCCCGAAAAAATCGCGCGGTAAAATGTCAAAAATTCATGAGAGCATAGTTTATTAACATTTTTTGTAAAACAATTTCAAAATAATTTAAAAACGTATCCCCACAAATAATATTAAAAATTGGCTGTTAGTATTTCACTCACAACAATGCTCTGACCAGATGACTATTGAAATCCGCGACTTCGTTGTACCAGAAATCTACCATTTGAAGAAGGCTCTCATTGCGCCATCGATCAGACCAGCCGATGTACGCGACATTTTGTCCCACGTACGTGTCATCAGCTAGATTTAAAATTGCAAAGAATTATAACAGATCAATTGACAAAATTCATTACGACTGAATTCTTACCTGTGTTTCGACACCTGTCATGGCCATAATTGCATTGATCAGCCCACCGCTGTGCGATTGCCGCTACTTCATCGTTCCATGTCTGCAGAGAAAAACCCCCATTACGATTTCTACCTTCACGCGGAGAGAAATATTCAATAAAAATTACCAGAAAAAGACCTAGAAAATACTCTTCCAAACGTAATCTGGGAGCGAAGTAAAATTTAATAAAAAGTGTCAATCGTCACGTAAATTCTACGATCTGTTCCGTAAAAATTACTCAACCGTCCAACGCCTCACGGCTATCCATGAGAGGAGATTTTAACAAGACGTTCCGTAATTTTTCCGGAACGTTCCGTAAAAATTCTTAAACGTCCAAGAATTTTTGTATTCCGAGCCATAATAAGTCTTAAAATTTCTGTTAGATTTTACATCTTCCAGAAAAATTGCGACAGACCTGAGAATTTACAGAGCGTTGCACATTTGTTCTCTTCAATTCCTATAGAAATTGACTGAAAACGATTCCGGTTCGCGGATTACGTGAATTGTTCCGTAATTTTTCGTAGTTTCGTGGGCCCATTTGACAGGTAATTCAATTCCTCAAATCTGTTTCTCGTTATTTTCAATGCTCTACATACCAGAGGACCGAGGTTTCTAGCCGCAGGCTGAGGTCCAGGAGCACCTCTTGTTTCTCGACCACTAGCAACATAAGCTCTGTACCAATTGTGCCTATTGAGAAGTGCATTCTTCTCGCCCTGAGTCAAACCCCTGCGCCCCAATTGACCGCAAGAAGGAGAGGGTGAAGTTGACTGGAATTTTCGTTGCCGAATGACAAATGTTAATGTCTTTTATTACTGAATTAATGTCGATTTTTTATTCGATTGTTCATTATAAAGTTAGTATCGGATTCAATGTCATTGAACATACGGAGAAATTTAACACTCCATTGGTCGCACTTTTTCCGATTTTGTAAATTACACTGCAGTGAAGCCTCAGGAAAATTTGAAAAAATTTGAGTCTCAATTTTTTATTCGATTGCACATGCAAAAGAATTTAATAGCAAAATCTAGCGAAGACGATACAAAAATCCATTGCATTTTTATTGCATTTTAATGCATTGCCTTAAAAAAAATTCAATAGTTCCGATTGGATATTTTTTATTTAAAAAAACTCGCAGAAAGCTGCGGAATTATTTGTCGGATCAGAATTTTCAGTAGAAATTCAATAGAATTCGGAACCCCTAGCAGTTTTTCTATTCAATTTTTCCGTGCGGTTGTTTATTACTGAGGAATCTTAACTCTTACACGATAGAGACATAACGTATGCGGTTCCTCTCTGCAAGAAGGTAGATTGCAGTATCTCTCTTGCTGGCAACTGATCAGTACTAGACCGCACAGCAGTAACACTTGAGCAAATATCCTGGACATTGTCTAACGGTGCACTGAAGAAATCTACCCGCACCCGCTGTTTAAATATCGATCGCCGCTCTCCGGAACACTTCCACCAAAGATAATATTGACAAGAAGAAATAATCTTGGATGGCGAATGTAGGTAATGAATGTAACTTGTAATGATACAGCCTGTTTAGTACATCTCCCTAACGTCAACTTGAAGACTCCGCAGAGGGTTTTAATACCCGAAAATATAAATATTTGCAGACACAATGCGACTCTGGTATCATAAGCCGTGTTAATCTCATTCCTTGAGTCTCTATATCTCTGCAGATTCATAATCCGTCCAAAAAAATCGTAGAAAAACCGACTTCGGTAGAAAATTCTATTTGATTCCTATTCAACTACTGAACTATTAGTTTTCAGCCAATTCTATTGGAAAATTCCTCCGCTTATCTGCACGTTTTTTTCTCAATAGAAATGTTCAATGGAAAATATTCTTTTGAAGAAATAGTGGAATTCAATTTTTCTACGTAACTTAATCCATTGAGATATTTTGTACAACAATTCCTCTGTCCGACTTTTTAAATTGTTTTTTGTTTCGTTTTTTAAATGAAGAAAAGAAGGAATGAAGTGGGAAAACTTGAAGAATTCATGCCGAGAAATTCCAATAGCAAATGTTTCATACAAAATTTCTATCGGACATTGAGATAGTTTCTACGGAAATTCCTTGGTCTAACTTTTTATTTTTTTTTAAGAAAATGTCTCAATAGAAAATGTAGAAGCTGACATTCTACTTTTTTTCGTAAAGTAGTTTCTGTTGGACATTTTCTATAAAATAATGCGCAATAAAGCTGCGGAATTCCTCTGTAGAATCGGCCAAAAACTAAAAGAATTTTCATAAAAGTTTTTCAATGATTTCTTCTTGTGCGTCATCACTCGATTAACGATGGTTATCCATTTTCCGAAAATCTAGTGTTTCCATGTTCACGAAAAATTCGATAACTTCGTTTGTAATGATGAGGAAACATATGAAACTAATTGATTATAAAATGTTCATCAATATAAAGAAGATACCTCTGTGTCAATAATAAAAAGTTTCTTACGTCTATTACTGCAATATTTTTTTCATCGTCTTCTTTGTCATTCGTTTCGTCTGAATCCTGTCAGTGTTTGCAGTTTTGAATAAAAATCCTTAATTTTTTTCAACGAGAATAAAACATTCCTTCCCAGGCACGATGTAAATACCTGGGGTCATTGAAATTGATTCATTTGAATTGACTGGAATAATTGATTATTATTGATACCTGAATATTCTTCTGTGAAAAAACATGGCAAGGGAAATCAAAAAAATTATAAATACACAACACTATTATTATTATAAATATTATATTATTCAATATCTTCTGGAGAATGAAAAATACAAACCGTCGATGATGTCAATAAAATATTCACCACCGTTGGCTGCCCTCATTCATGTTTTTCATCTTGGAGTTTTATGATAATTTTTTTTATTGCTTCTTGTAATTCTTGCAGATTAACAAATGTTTAAACAAGTTGTTTTCAGATGCGGGCTTTCAAACTGGAGTCGGATTGTCGGCTGAGTCACATTCAAGCATTATTATTATTGTTTTTTGGAGACTATAAGGCGCTCATATAAACAATACAAGGCATTGATTGAACATGATAAAGTATGAGGAAATATTACATAAGGAAAAATTGTCAAAAAATCTTGCGCATTCCAGAGATAACTCTTTTGGATTGGCATTAATTTTTTATTAATGATCAATAAAAAATTTTGTTACGGAAAAAACCAATAGATTTCCATCGAAATTCCTGGGTTTAAATTTTCTCAGATCTGCTTGTATTTTTCTAATGAAATAAGAAAAAAATTGAGTGATAAATCCTGAGTTTACGCCGAGGAATTTCTGTAGAAAAAACCCTCAGGACTCATCACTTCCCAATTTCGACTATGTCGTATTGAATTACGTACGGGGCCCGGCAAGAAGTGCATTGTGCTTCATTCTATTTCGTAGACTGGCTGACCAATAAAATTTCCCGTCGGGGCGTAGTTACAGACGAGGTACGTTATGTAGTATCTGTCGCCTTGCTTTCTGTATCTGGAAGCGCCGCAGCCGAGCATGGTGCTCTTCGCCCAGACCATCTGGGTGTAGTGATAGACTTGCAGCGCTCTTGGGTGGTACACAACGCTGATTACAGAGAGAACGCACGTGATAAGCAAATTCAGAAGGTTGAGGATAATTCACCAGGCACGAAGGAAAATAGAAACACTTAGGGGATTCGAAGCGGTAGAACGATTTACCCCTCGATCATTCGCTCAATGCGCGCGGCGCCGCCCGTTTTCGTTTCTTTTATATTTTAGTGTGTTTCTCGACGCTTAGAAATTCTGAAAAAATTAGAGTTCCCAGTTCAATCCTTTTATTAAGCGTTGGCGTTGTCCGTTTTTTTCTCGGGAAATTTGTTCAGGTAAAAAATGGAAAGGAACGTCGAACGGACAGGAAAGCGGCGCCGCGCCGCCCGCGCGGGTGAGTTCCTGTGTCTCGAGCGACAGTGTTGCTACATTCACTGTCAGACTTGAAATGCGCGCATAGCGGTAAGCGCCAAGGTGGCAACAGCGCGCTCGGTTTAACCAAGCGGTAGTCGTGCGGCGAATGGAAGCTGGCGGCTGAGCGCGGGAGATCGAGGTTTAAGTCAATTTTGATTATTGGTCAGTTTTCAATGAATATCTCGCACCCTAATGCAGATAGCAAAATTTTTATGATCACCCTTTTTTGTAGAGTGACGTGGCATCACCCTTTTTGAGAGCCACGAAAAAAGTTATCACGACAATTCGACTAAAAATTAAGACGAGTTGAATCGTTTTACCGCTTCGTTACTGTATTGGCTTTTAGGCGATTCTGTTGAATAATTTCGCAGGTTTACTGCCTGTTTTTTATAGAGTATTTCAAATAAAAACTGTTTTGTAGAAAAAACAGTAGTATTTTATCTATATTAGCTGCATCACTAGCACATATTTTCTGCTAGAATTTTATCTTTCCATGCAATTTTTTTATTGAGACACTTTCTATAAGAATTCCTCAACATGAATTTTCCAAGTTTTTTATTCACTGCATTTTTCTTCTATCATTAAAAAAATCAAGGAAAAAACTTGAAGAATGTGAGCCAAGGAATTTATATAAAAACATCTCAGTAGATTAAGTTGCGTAGAACAATCGAATTCTATCAATTTTTCAATAAAATCGGCCGAAAACGCATGGAAATGAAATTTTTCAGCGAATGGTTTTTTCCAGGTACGTGACTTATTATAAAATACCCACCGAAAGTTGCGAATCTTGTTCCTATCGAAATGTTCCACCTCGTTGTACCAATTATCTACCATTTGGACTAGATTGTCATTGTTCCATCCTGCAGTACTTCCAATGAATGCGATGTTTTGTCCCACCAGCATTTTAGCTAGAAATCAAATAAAAGAAGTTGGGAATTAGATATTGACTTCAATTTCGGGGATAAAGAATCGGCAAATTTCAAAATTCGCCTGAATTTCCCTGATCTCTATCAATTTTCATACAATGACTGAACTAAAACTCCCAGTTTCCGTTGATTTTTTCATCGAATTGCGAATTTTTAGTGACAAAAATTTGTAACAATACGTAATAATTAATCAAATGCAATAGTCCACAATTGTTACCGGTGTTCCGGCAGTGGTCGTGTTGGAAAGAGCACTGATCAGCCCATCTCTGCGCATACTCTGCTATTTCATCGTTCCACGTCTACGGAAGGAAAACACATCATTACGCTCCTCATTCCGTCCACAAAACACTTCGTTTCCTCGTTAAAAATATCGAGAAAATCGCTTTTTAATTTTTTTACTAAAAGTACTTCGTTTCGCCGTTAAAAATATCGAGAAACTTCCTTTTTACTCGCTTTTCACTTTGATTTATCACGCAGATATTGATATGTTGATGTAAAATGAATGGAAAAATTTAGAGTTCAAAAAAACAATAAAGATATGATAAAAATATGATAAAAATGAACTAAAAATACGGTAATATTCATCGTTTTATTTATTATTTCGTTCGTGTTCCTTTCGATTCGCGTAATTTCCACTAATTTTTTTAGAACAACGAATACACTTCGTTTCTTGATGAAAACAATTCCGAAAATAATTTCCCGTTAAAAAATGTCCGTTACAAAATACAATTTACGTACCATGGAGCCGAGGTTTTTCGCGGCGGGTTGGGGTCCATTGATACCTCTCATTTCCTTTCCACTAGCGACACGAGCTCTCCAGTGATTGTGTCTCTCGAGAATAGCCTTCTTCTCCTCGGGAGTTAAACCCTTGCCCTTCATCTCCCCGCACGAAGCTGCAGGCGTTTCCGACTGCAACACACAGAGAAAAAAGTTGTGGAAAAATGATCAAACAAGTCAAGTAATCGTGGCGCAACCTCGATTGCCAGTGCTCATCTTAAATGGGAGAAAAGTGCGAGATTAATCGTGAATATTTAGTGAATATTTTACTCCGCTGGCGGGGGAGTATTTTTAAAAACCAGTATTTTCTCACTGAAGTACATTTTGTACTTCGAGGTAATTTTTCTCCAACTTTTCTCTCATTATCGAATGATGAACGTAAATTTTTAAATTAAAAAAATTGTAATCCTTACAGGAAAGAGGCACATCGTATGGGGTCTCCCATAGCAAGACGCCAGATCGCAAAATTTTGTTTGGTCCCCACGGACCAGTGCTAGACAGCACAAAATCAAGACTTGAGCCAATAGCCCGGCCATTGTTCAATCGTCAACTGAAGAAATCGATTTGCACGCGCTGTTTAAGTATCGACTGCCCGGCTCGGGAACACTTCCCCGAAAGATGATTTTTATATGCAGTAGTGATTAGGCACGGAGAGCACAGCAACTATAATTTAAAGTGCCACTGAAAAATGACGCATTTGAGTGAAATAAAATTTGAATTTTAATTCCTTTCAAATGTATCATTTGTCTGAAGTTACTTGAAATATTTCTATGCACGTGGACAGTATTTTTGTTTGAAATTGACAAGCTCTTTTTATTTCAATGAACAAGGTTTATCATC
Organism: Diachasma alloeum; assembly: GCF_001412515.2. Taxonomy (NCBI): domain Eukaryota; kingdom Metazoa; phylum Arthropoda; class Insecta; order Hymenoptera; family Braconidae; genus Diachasma; species Diachasma alloeum. Next base: position 168,127 of record NW_021680780.1, read on the forward strand.
TGACATAAAGAATGTATTTATTCCAAATAAATTCTCTATTAGAGTCGAATCGACGAATGTGGGAATATTGAAAGAAATCCATGCATTTAATTCAAATAAAGCATTTCTCTGGGGCTAAGAAAAATGATCATAACTTTAAAATCGTTATCGAAATTTATCAAAGAATGTTGTTATTCATTTTCCCTACGTGTATGCGCGAGTGACGTGAACTTACAACGATTCATTGATCGGAGATTGCACACGATTGATGTGTAATTTTCATAAAATGATTCAGCCGCGTGCCGAATGTTTAGAGAGTGTGCCATATCGATTTTTAGTCGACGAATGATAGTTTCACACAATTTTTCAATTTCGATCGACCCAACGAACGTTGAAACCGCTAAAAAAATGTGAGACAAAGCATAAATTTCCCCCTTTGTCATGCAAATTTTCGTAAACGCACAGTGGAATGTGCCTTATTTCGCTGGACACTTATCGTTCCGTGATTTCTCACTGCAGTTTTTGTTTCAATTTTTCGTTATTTTTTTCTTCATTCATGACTTGGAGAATTCTCTATTAAAAATAGGTGAAATATCTTCAGCCAGCAATCTATTCCGCCAAGCTCACGCTAGAGTTGGGAATATTTCGCTAATACTTCAATAATGAATATTTTTCAAGTTTATCTTAGCTTGAAATTTTTTTTTTATTCTAATTCTTAAAAAAGAAATATATAAATATAAATATATGTAAATATTATATTTATATTTTTTTATCTAAAGATATGAATTATAGTAATTAAAATTTTATCAACAGTTTATTGATTATTAACAGGATAGGCTGTGCATTCATAAATGATATTTATTTATTAACACTAATGACATATCCTATTGCATTGCATGCAAAGAATAGATGAAAAAAAAATCGCTGCAGATTAAGACGTCTGGTATATCGGCGCGCCGATGATATTTCCTCCTGGGGCGTAGTTACACACGAGGTATGTATTGTACCATTCCCCGGGTTTTTTGTATCTCGTGAGACCGCAGCCAAGCTGAGTGGTACCGGCCCAGACGAGCTGGGTGTAGTGGCCGGTGTCTTCTGAAAATCTGAGCACGAAAGCATTAGTCGAAGCCGAAAGCTCTGACTTCGCTTCAGACACTCACTGATAAGCTGAGACAATGTTTCTGTCGACATTGTCCACTTCGTTGTACCAACTATCCACCATTCCAGTGATACTGTCGTAGTGGAATTGGTCACTCCAAGACACTGATGCAATATTCTGTCCAACATAATCGTCAGCTGAAATCACGAGCATGCGATGAAATCACGAAAATTCTTCAGTTGAGAACGGAAAATGTATGGACTGAGGGGATGATTAATACTCGCCTGTGTTTCGGCAATTGTCGTGACCGAAATTACATTGATTGGCCCATCGCTGTGCAATTTCCGCTATTTCGTCATTCCATTCCTACGAATAAAAGCAGTGGCTCCTTTATTTTTAGATTTACATTTAAAATGCATGAAAATGTTCTCATCGAATGCCAACTCTATTGCGTAAAGAATTACTTGAGCGAAAAGTTCGAGGACAATTATTTTTTTATCGAAACAAGCTCAGCAGTGCAAGTTTTTTTGCGGAAAAATTATCATTTATGAATTTTTTTTGAATATTTATTTATGTTGCGAACGCGGAATTTCCGATCCGAGGCAGTAGACAAGGAGAATCTTAGGGTAGGTTGGGGTAAATTAATAATAGGCTGAAATGTTGATGAAATTTAATTTTTTTTAAATGCAAAGAACAATTATTTCCCTTCGTAATGAGCCTAAACTGAGCTCAATTGATAAATTTGTTCCTGAGTTATGAGTAATTGAAAAAAAAGTCTAAAGTGCCCGTTTTACCCCACCCTCCCCTATAGAATTTCGCGTGGAAACAAATTTATGCCTGAAAGGGATTCATTTTTTTTCATTTCAATTAAAAAAAACGAATAAAAATACACGAGAAAAAAATATGAAAAATTTATGGCTCATGAATTTGCATATAACAATAAAAATCTATCGACTTTTCTGTTGAACATCCATGCCAGACAGCAATGCAATTCATCAATAGAGGTTCGATAGAAATTTAATAGGATTTCATAACAAAGTACTAGGGTTTTGAAATCTTCAAATTCAGATCAATTATAATAATTACCAGGGGTCCAAGATTTGTGGCACCTGGTTGGCCACCATTACTGCCTCTTCCTTCCTGACCGCTGGCAACGTAAGCTCGGTAATCATTGTGTGCCTTGAGCAGAGCGTCTTTCTCTTCCTGGGTCAAACCCACAACCCCCAATTCACCACACGAACTGTCGGGGTCAGGTGACTATGACGCAAATTAGGTAGTTAAATCAACGATAGAAAAAAAGATTTGATTTTCAGGGACATGCCACTGATTTTTGGAAACATGCCACTAATTTTCAGGAACACACGCACGAAAAATTTTAATAGACAAATCTAGCAAATTCGTTGGAAAATTCTATTGGATTTCTATGGAACTTATTAGCTCTTGGCCGATTCTATTGAGCTGTTCAATAGAAAAAGTCAATAGAATTCGATTTTTCTATATAACTTATTCTATTCAGATATTTTCTATACAATTTCCTCGGCACAAATTTCCTACTTTTTTTCCTCTCATCAAGAAAATCAAACAAAAAAAATGGAAAAATTTGAGGCGAGAAAATTCTATAGAAAATATCCCAATAGAATAATTTGTATAGAAAAATCGAACTCCTTTGACTATTTATTATCCTATTTATTGAATTTTACTTCACTCCCAGATGTCGTTTCGAAACGTAATTTTGAGGTTTTTTTCTCGTAATTTTTATTGAATATTTCTCTCCGTGCGTGCATCCCTACTAATTTTCAGAGTAATGTCATTGATTTCCAGGGACCCATCCTTAATTTTTCGAAATCTACCATCAAATTTCTGAAAATCAGTGACATGTCCCTGAAAATCGAAAACTTGTGTTCTCTGCGCCCGTTTTTATTCGAAAAAAATTGCACTGCTTACAGGGTGTGCGCATAACGTGTGTACATTATCGCCACAAGATTGCAGATCACAGAACTTTGGTTCCTGCCCAACGACGAATGCTATGCAGCACAACAGCACCACTTGACTCAATTTTTTCCCCATTGTCAGACTGTATACTGGGAAAAATCGGCAGGCAGGCGATATTTAAACATTTGGTGGCATGTTCTCGAACAATTCTTCGAGAGATAATTGACAGGAAGGAAAGTGCGGCTAGCAATATCATTTGCAATAATAATTTTGCTATTAAAATGCATTCAATTGTTTGAGTTATAGTTCTGAGCGTTCCAGGAGAATTTTTCCTGTTACATTTTTGCATGGGAATGTCATCATCGTGTTTCCACGAGTCGTTTCTGATAAGGGAATGCATTTTCAGATGAATTATCGATGGATTGAAAATTTGAAATGTCTTGCTACACTGTTAGAAAAAAATTGAAATTTCACGGCCTGTTGACTAGTAATTTTTAGGAGAGTGACATTGAATTCGATTTAGGGAACGAAAATTACGAAATTTCAGACTTCACTGAAAATTCAATGAAATTCCGCATTTTCCAGCAGCAGGGAGATGAAAACTTACCTAAATTCGGAAATTTTCAAAATAAAGTATTCAAATAAAAAATAAAGTAACAATCAAAATTCAAATAAATGATAAAATATTGCTAAAAATAAAATATTTAATACCGAATTGGGCAAAAATTTTAGCACTATAAAAGAGCAACGAGAAATTAACAGGAGGAGGTAGTAAAAAATTACCAAATGGTGTTCAGTAAAAATTCCCCGAAAATACGGGAAAATTTATCCGCCTTTCTGGCACTTTTCCACTTGAGGGTTAAGAATACGTTCGACTGAACTTCCTGTCTTATATGAATTCCGATGGAATAATTAAACTAACTAACATGTGCAGTTTCCACTGATTTTCCGTAAAATTCGGAATTGTCAATGACGAAATTTCCTGAAAATTCGCCACGATCTCAAGAGTGAGCCGCCCCTTGCACAATTCCAGCACAGCGTGTTGAATTAATTTTCCGAAGAGGTGGGAGTTATCGGGAGTGACTAACTCCACTCCTGATAACGCGTTATTCCGTGAACCAATTCCAGCCCAGGCTGATTCATTGAGAAAATGGAACTAGTCAAACCCACGCGACGGGGGCTAATCTTTATGAGATCGGGGGGTTCGAAAAGCAAACGATAAACGGAAAAAAGTTGCAGGTGGCTGTATCTTTACTGCAACCGTCATTTTACATGGATACGTCTTCATTTTTTTTTTAAACCGTGGTATTTTTGCAAGGTTTTGGAAATTTTTTCCAATATAATAGAAAATTCGCACTTCTATTTTTCCAAAACTCATTAAATTTCTGGGATTCTCCAGAAGGTTTACGAATTTTCCAAAAAATTCTGAGATTTTCCAAAAGTTTTTGTGTTGATTCCTGCAGTTTGCAAGACACGTACGAAAAAATGTCATCGAAAAACTTGCGAAATTCGCTAAACAGTTCTATTGGATTTCTATTAAACTTTCTATACAATTTCCTGGGCTCAAAATTTTACATCTACGGAAGTCATAAAAAATACTTCCATGAAAGACACTCCAATAGATTAGCAATTATCTAATTAACAATAACTATATAATAAGATAATTATTATTATAAATTAATAATAATTAAGAGCAATCCAGAATTTTCTAGAATTCCGATAGATGGCGCTGTGGCATGAAGGCTTTCCCCAAAATGCCCCCCTCCCCCCCCCCACAATGAACATGATAAATCAAATATTTTTTGCAGAACTATTTATTTTTAACAAATCATACACCCAACAAATACGGACAAATGAACCGCAAATATTCTGCTTTCTCGTACGAATATTTCCGACTTGTCCCTCAAGAGGATGAAATACCCTGAATGTGACTTCACCCTCGTCTGCAGATGGTTGACTCCTCATTATTTTTGACGTGGGATGTTGAATACGACATATTGAATTACAATAACAGAGAAAAGCGGAAGAAAAGCGCTGCCTTTTTTGCGTAATATGTCGTGGCCTGTAATTAATCCGTTTTATATAACGGCCAATCTTGGAGAACTCCTGTCGGGCCGTAGTTGCAGACGAGGAACAGCTCCGGCCACATATCGGGATTGTACTGGGTCGGCTTATTTCTGGTGTATTTGGTGATGCCGCATCCGATCCGCTTGGTATCGGCCCAGACCATCTGAACGTAATGGTAAAGTTTGACTCCTGGGGGTTTTGGCCTAGATGCGGATGGATTGGTCAGTAGTTCTCAAATATAAATTTTTTTATTTTATTGTAACGAGGCGAATTGTAAGTGACACACGTACACGCATGAAAAAATTTAATAGACAACCCTAGCGAATTCACTAGACAATTCTATTGGATTTCTATTGAATGATTCTATTAGTTTTTGGCCGATTCTATTCAGTAGCGAAGCGGTAAACCGGGTCAAGTCGATTTTTACAATTGGCTAGTTTTTGACGAATATCTCGGAATCTAAAAGAGATAGAAAGATTTTTGTCATCACCTTTTTTGTAGAGCCAATAGAGCGTTATACAAAAAGTTATGAGAAAAATTTTGCTATCTCTCTTAGATTCCGAGATATTCAGCAAAAACTGGCTAATAGTCAGAATCGACTTAACTCGGTTTACCGCTTCACGACTGTATTGAAATGTTCAATAGAAAATATTTTACAGAAAAAGCCAAACGAATTCGATTTTTCTATACAACTTATTCCATTGAGATATTTTCTATGGAACTTCCTCGGCTCAAATTTACCGAGTTTTTTTGTTTGATTTTCTTGATGAAAAGGAACAAAAATAGAACACAGATCGGCATCAATCATTACATTAGTAATATTATGAGAAGATATTGAAATCGTAATTGAAATTTGAAAAATAATGTAATAATTGGTAAATTAATTTTTCAGTTATTGGTTGGTAAAATAATTCGGAATTTGAATATTTAAATTGCTGGTTATTTTTATAATTAAAAAATTAGTGAGAAATATCGACAATCGACTTATTCGAAATTTAACTGTAATTCAAAATTCCGATTATGCCGATGTCTCAAATAGAATGAAAACACTCTGAAAATTTGAGCCCAGGAAATTCGATACGATTTCTCGGGGAAATCGCTAGGTTTTTTAATTGAAAATAAAAGCTTCTTTAAATTCACTTAATTTGGGGTACTCACTGGAGGGCTGAGACAGTATTAGCGTCGAAGTGCTCCACTTCATTATACCAATTGTCAACCAGGTCTCTTATTACATTCGGATGGTAGCCATCGCTCCAAGCGCCCCAATTGAGATTTTGGCCCACCCACTCAGTATCTAGATAAAGTACAAGAACTTACAGAATACTGCAGAGGAAACAATCAGATTATGCGTTAAATGTAGACATTCACATGTGTCGTGGCACGCATCATGCACATCGTTGCACTGATTAGCCCATCTCTGCGCTATGAAAGCCAATTCGTCGTCCCATTCCTGGAGAATAAAAATAATTTGAAGTGAATTGTAAAATTCTCAAAATTTTTGGTGATTTTATTCTCTTCTATTCTGCCAAGTGATGCATTGAGGAAAAATTATTCTTGAAATAACAAAATGGTTTTGTTTTCGTGATGTAGTAATAATCTCGGAATTTAATTACCAAATCCCCCATGTTAGTGGCAGCGGGCTGAGGTCCAGGATTTCCCCTCGTCTCTTTTCCAGCAGCAACGTAACGTCTCCAGTGATTGTGTCTGTCGACAATGGTTTTCTTCTCCTCCTCAGTCACCCCTATCTGCTCAAGCTGACCGCATTCCTCCGAAGGCTCCTCCGACTGAAGAATCAAGGTTCATGGGAATAATGAAGAAAATATTTTTACAGATATTTATTTTCCATGACCGAGCGAAAATCCCGATTCACCGGATTATGCGAATAAGAAAAAACTAAGGAGTTGAGCGCATTGTGACGTTACAGTGCAAATCTTTCCATTCACCTATAAGTTTTTCATTTTGCATTGTTCATCGGAATAAAAAAGTATGTGTCTAATATTTTTGTCTCGATTTTCACGTCCAACAGTAGAAAAATTTCATGCAAAACCTCAATTTGCTTCATTGCATCATTAGAAAAAAAGTTTCACGTACGAAAAAATTTAACAGAAAATTCTATTGGATTTCTGTTGAACTTCCTATTAGTTTTTAGCTGATTCTATTCAGATATTTTCTATAGAAATTGCAGGGTTCAAATTTTTTAATTTCTTTTTAATAGAGAAAAAAACAAAATCAAGTGAAAAAAACTTGGAAAATTCATGTCGAGGATTTCCTACAGAAAAAGATGTATTAAAAAATTAAATTCTCCTGATTTTTTCGATAAAAGTTTCTACTAAAAAACGAGCGGACAAAATCGGCCGGAATGTCATAAACTGTTGGAATTTGTCTCTTGAGATTTTTTCTATTAGAAATTATTGGGCACAAATATTCCCTGTTTTTTCCACTGGATTTCGTTTTATTTTACATTACAGAATCCAAGTGGAAAAAACTTAGAAGACTAATGCCCAAGAATTTTTATAGAAAAAAACTCAAGAGAAAATTCCAAACAGAAAATCGAAATCTATTGACTTTTTCTTATCGAATATCCAATAGAATCAGCGTAAAAAACAAATAGGATTTTTCAATAGAATTCCAATAAAACTTTCTTGCGAATTCGCTAGTTTTTCTATTCAATTTTTTCACGCGTGATGCTTAAATAGAAGAGAAAAATTATCGGAAAAAATGGGTGTATTTCTTTGTGATGCAGACGGCATCGGCAAAAATTATTCGCTGGGTCTGTCTCTCACCGGATATTTGCAGACCGTGTGCGGTCCCTTCATCTTGCAACTCTCCACATCGCAATAGTCCGCTTGACCATTGACGAAGGCACCAACGCTCACCAATAACACAAGAGCGAATGTTGTCAACATTGTTGCTGGAAACTGTGAGGAGTGTGCTCTCGCTCGATGTATTTAAATCCCTAGTGGCATGTTACCGAGCTGTTTATTGCAGGATTACACTATCAAACGGCAGTAAAATTGCACTCGAAACTGCATTCTTATCGAATATATTCGTCACTTGTGGTACTAAAATTATTTATTTATGATTCTCACGTGTCTTTGATCTATAATTGTGGCACATTGACAGGGTGATTTGCTGTTACGGTGCATTGCAATGAAACAGGTAGTTCATTCCCTGATATTCATTCATTCGCTCCTATTTAGATTATCCACTATCTGCGTTTGCCTGTTTCCTCGATGTTTGCAGGGCAATTCGAGAAATATGAAAATCGGGAGTTATCGATGGGACGAGTGGTCACGAAAGTATTTTCAATGTTGTGAATATTCATGGCTAATATTCTAACTCGCTCTGGTTTTTCCATAATTCATTGCAGTTTTTGCTCATCTTGCGAAGTTCCAATGTACGAGAAAATTTCTTAGTCTTTCATTCGAACTCTGTATTATTTCCAGGAATCGACTACATGAGAACAATTGTTCTCATTTAAATCTCATGTCAATTTAAATTAATTTTGACAATCAACATGATAAACAAGTAAATGAATAAATTTTCATTTAGTTGTTCTCATGAAATTTAATCAAAAAATTGAATAAATTACAAAATCGTCAGTATGAAATTGTAAATGAGACTTTAATCTCCTCGAAGCAAAAACCCCCGCAAATTTATAAAGATTATTTATTTTCCTCTGTCCTCTCATCCCTTAGTCGTTCATTCGGACTCTTCGCCTCTCAAATTCGTAATTAACGATCCATATCCAAAATATTTCCAAAAATCGGTTCAATAAGAAAAAAAAATGACAATTAATGAGATAAACTACTAAATGAATAAATATTTCCATCATTTTTTTACGCCCCAAAAATATCCTTTTCAATTTTTTAAAAATTCCCTCACGAAATTTAATCGAAAAATTGAATGAATTACAATATGGTCAGTATGAAATTGTAGATGAGACTTGAATCTCTTAAAAGCAAAAATCCCCTCAATTTGATAGAGATCATCTATTTCCGTGCGCTCTCGTCCCTTAGTCGTTCATTCGGACTCTTTTCCTCTCAAATTCGTAATTAACGATCCATATCCAAAATATTTCCAGAAATCGGTTCAATAAGGAAAAAAAAATGACAATTAATGAGATAAACTACTAAATGAATAAATATTTCCATCATTTTTTTACGCCCCAAAAATATCCTTTTCAATTTTTTAAAAATTCCCTCACGAAATTTAATCGAAAAATTGAATGAATTACAATATGGTCAGTATGAAATTGTAGATGAGACTTGAATCTCTTAAAAGCAAAAATCCCCTCAATTTGATAGAGATCATCTATTTCCGTGCGCTCTCGTCCCTTAGTCGT
>NW_021680780.1:181638-215713 GCF_001412515.2 Diachasma alloeum
ATGACAATTAATGAGATAAACTACTAAATGAATAAATATTTCCATCATTTTTTTACGCCCCAAAAATATCCTTTTCAATTTTTTAAAAATTCCCTCACGAAATTTAATCGAAAAATTGAATGAATTACAATATGGTCAGTATGAAATTGTAGATGAGACTTGAATCTCTTAAAAGCAAAAATCCCCTCAATTTGATAGAGATCATCTATTTCCGTGCGCTCTCGTCCCTTAGTCGTTCATTCGGACTCTTTTCCTCTCAAATTCGTAATTAACGATCCATATCCAAAATATTTCCAGAAATCGGTTCAATAAGAAAAAAAAAATGACAATTAATGAGATAAACTACTAAATGAATAAATATTTCCATCATTTTTTTACGCCCCAAAAATATCCTTTTCAATTTTTTAAAAATTCCCTCACGAAATTTAATCGAAAAATTGAATGAATTACAATATGGTCAGTATGAAATTGTAGATGAGACTTGAATCTCTTAAAAGCAAAAATCCCCTCAATTTGATAGAGATCATCTATTTCCGTGCGCTCTCGTCCCTTAGTCGTCCATTCGGACTCTTTTCCTCTCAAATTCGTAATTAACGATCCATATCCAAAATATTTCCAAAAATCGGTTCAATAAGAAACAAAATATGACAATTAATGAGATAAACTACTAAATGAATAAATATTTCCATCATTTCTTTACATCCCAAAATATCCTTTTCCACTTCTTTCAAATTTTCTCTGAAAATTTAATAAAAACATCGAATAAATTACAATATCGTCAGTATGAAATTGTAGATGAGACTTGAATTTCCTCAAAGCAAAAACCCCCTAAAATTTATAAAGAGAGCATCTATTTCCGTGCGCTCTCGTCCCGTCTATTATTCGGACCTCCCGCCTCGCCATTCGTGTTTACATCCCTCGCCCAACAGGCAACATAACCTCGTCGGTTTGAAAACAGTCCCTTCGCTGTGTTTACCGCATCGCTCCTCGTCCCGAGGAAGAAAAAAAATTAGGCAATCGCAAGGGTCAACAATTGACACCTGAAAAGTGTTGCGTTCTGCGTGTTCTCGCGTAATTGTAGTTGATCTAGCGTAAGTTAAAAAATCGGAATTCATGTTCTCGTCAGCATGACTGCAACAAAACCGCTCGATATGCCTCTGCCTTTGGTGCTGAAGCAAGAGAAGGAGGAGAACCCGAGTGAGGATGAGGCTGAGGAGGACAACGAGGAAATGGACAGTGACAGTGTCTCGTCGTTGCCCCAGCCCTCGATCCTCAACAGGGGTTCCCTCAACGACGTCGACCCCAGGAACGAGTTCCTCCGGCTGACTTCAATGGTAGCTATTCCACTCTAGTTTATTTGCTCCCTCGATTATCGTTTTTACTCTTCATTTGAGAATTCCTGGAGTTTTGTTCACGAGATATCGTAGACATTACTATAAATATTACGGACATGTCATCTTTTTATTGTTATTTCTGGAAATAAGCATGAGCTCCTGGCACTCGTCAGCAATGTTTTGATATTTGGAACAGTCATTCGAAAAATGCTCAGTAGCAAAAGTTTTTATTTAATTAGATTCATTCATTATTTGTGAATTCCTGAAGTTCTGTTCACGAGATATTATGGACATTACTATGAATATTCGAGGAATATTACGAATAGGGGAGGGTGGGGTAAAATGGACACTTTAGACTTTTTAAAAATTATTTATAACTCAGAAACAAATTTATCAATTGAGCTCAGTTTAGGCTCGTCACAAAGGGAAAGAGTTGTTCTTTGTATTGAAAAAAAAAAAGATTAAATTTTGTCAACATTTCAACCCCCATTAACATTTTAAAAAAAGTCAAAACTTTCCGTTTTACCCCAGCCTCCCCTATGTCTTTCTATTGAGCTGTAATCACAACTGCCCAAGGTAGTTTAAATGATGAAGCTCAACCCAACGGAATAATTGTGGACGAGAAATACAATTTAGTGGATTTTTGGGAGTTTAAAGCTCGAACAATCGTATGCGCAAATTTTTTTCACCTGCGAATGAGTTTGCTGACGACTTAAAAATGTTTCGATACCCCTAGATTCCCCCAAATCGAATCTTTCGTCAGTTTCAGCTTCATTTTCAAGTATTCGTTGAAATTCTACCAACGCTCACTCTCGAATTCCCCTCCGCGTTACCCTCTCACCTCCATCAACCACTGGATACCCCATGCCTATCGATAATCACTCGTCCATCCCCCCAATAACACGAGCAATCTCCCCAGGTTCGTCGGGTCTACTTCTCGTATCTCAACAAATCCATAATCAACAATTACAACGTCTGCTGTAAAACCTCAGAAGCGCGAGACATCTCTCGGGTGGACCTGAAAAAATTCGCTAGTCAAATGGAGCTCCAGGCAGTGCGTGCCTCCCTCGAGGCCTCACTGTACCGTCAAGCAATGCTGAAGATAATATCCGAGGTGAAGACCAGCACTTCGCGGCAAAAAATCCACAAAAAATTATCCATCTTCCTGCAGACCCCGCCATCCACCGTCGACGCAGCAGTGCAAACGATCGAGGACACTCTCCCCGAGGCCAAAGTGTTTCCCCCAGTTGAGGACGAACAGCCCAATGAAAGGCCTAAAGTGGAGACTGGGGAAGTTAAATCCCTCGACGAAAGACTGACGAGGCTTTTTTCCGCCCCAGAAGAACCCCCAGTGAATCCTGCGGATGGCCAGGGGCCTGCCCAGAGGGATCAGGAGGGCGCGGACGAGGCACCTGTGAAGGTCGAACCAATGGAGATCACCAAAGTCGAAGTGCAAGACGCTGAGGCAATTGCGACTGACGACAAAGGCCCTGGGGAGGGATTAAACAGCCTCGACGCCAGTGTCAATGGACCGATCGAGGAAGACCAGACGTCGCAGGACTCCCTGATGCAGCACCTGGAGGACATGTTCTGCGAGAGTGACGACAGCAGTGACCTGACGACTCTGATCGAGCGCCACTCAGGCGTCACCAAGACGAATATCGATAAGGAGATCATGAAGATGTGCCCAGGAGGCGCTTCACCTGTGAAAACTCCAAGTGCCAAGTCTGTCTCAAAAACCCCGGACTCGTCACTGGCAACTCCTCCAGCGTCTCTCCCCCAGGAGACACCGTTGTCGAGTTCCAAGCGCAAGCTGTCGTTCTACTCGTACAAAAATAAGAGGAGAGCTGTGGACGGGGGGGAGGAGCTCCAGGAGGACAAGGAGACGAAGAAGATGCGGGGAATCTGGCTGGTGGAGAGGATCCACCAGGTGTCGAAACTCAGGACGAAGATGACGGAGTTGTCGGTGAGAAATTACAGGAAACATGGCAGGATTAGGAGCAAATTTGCGGAGCTCTTTGGGGATGACGATGGCGAGGATTTGGCGCCGGATTCGCCGATTCGTATCGAGGACCATTTGACTTCCTGCAAGGAGAGGATAGCACCCTGGGTTGTCAAGTATCTCATGCCCTTTTATTCGAGGAAAAAAGTTATTAAGGATCGACTGCTGTTCAAGGCGGTTGCTAAGCATATTAGTGATGGGCTTATCATCGAGAATACATTTCCTGGTGAGTGACAATAGTATTCCACTTGATTGATTGAGGGCGATTGAATCCAGTGATGACGGTGATAAATCGGGAGATGATGAATTAAATTAGGGCATTTTTCTGGGAGGGAAAAAGTTCATTTCACTGAATCAGTTGCCTTCGGGGAAAATTGAGTAATTTGTTAACGTTATTTTCTTTATTTTCAGAAGAGGAGTATGTGAATCAATACATAAAAGACTACTTCCGGAATAAGCCTAGTATTAAGTCACAGGCTGACATATACCTCTGAATATGTCCATCACTCTCTCCCTTTTTTTGTGATAAACCTCGAAATTGCAGGACGTAAGCAATACTCATGTCATCTTCTCATTTCACACATTTTAGTTTTAATGAGTCAACCATGATTATAACTGACGAAAATGTATCTACTGTAAATTACGGTTGGACCCAGTTGAAATGGGCTACACCCAGAACGAAAGCAGAACAAAATAGAAATAAAACGTAAGATCATGTTTTTTTTTTAATGTTCGTTTAATTCTTGCACATTATAATCTCGACTAGACCCAGATCTTAGAATTAACAAATAGAGAATATAAATTTAATCGTCAGATGTGCTGTCAACAATGTCGCATGCCAATGACAAAACGAAAAACAAAGAAAATCATGGCACATCTCTCGCACAGAGTACAGCTCCTCCACCTCTCTCGTTTGAAATTTTTATTCCACAAAAATTAGGAAATAAATAATTTTAGAAACTGTAAATAGATTATCACATTATTGATAAATCCAGAATCGCACAGCGACTGTTACAATTTTTCCACTATTGTAATCATTGGAGATCCATCATCAGGATAACTCGGCATTAATCCCTACATTAATTTCTAATTGAATTTAATCAGCATATATTGAAAGAAATATCGAATAACTTTATTTTTCCTCAATGCATTTGAAATTACAGTGCACATGTGCCTAATAAGCATTTCGATATTAATTTGGATTAGTAACAACGAGTGCAGTAATTCTGGCTCTACAAAGTGTCATTTTTTTAAATCGTGATTGCCCAAGGTGTTTCAAGTGTTCGTTGAAATACTATTAATTCACAGTTTCGAATTACCTCTCCACGTTACCCTGATATCTTCGACATCATTGGCTCATCTAATCGATATATTTAATAAATAATTGTCACCCAGATATCCATCGCTATAATCTCTCTGCTCCTCACAAATATTAGTAATCACACGATTGAATGGAATTCGTTCAGCTTAAAAATTGTTAGAAATGATAGATATCGACTTATCATTCGTATTCGTCAGGTGCCTTAAACCAAATGGTATTTTTCGCTTTGATTAGTCTAATGGGAATCTTTCTGACAATCACTTAGTTACACAGCTAATTACTCTTTACCCTTGACAAACGTAAATACACACAGATCCTTGGGGATCGCCATTCTCTGCAGAAGTTAAAAAATACCGGAATTGATTCTATTGGAATTGAACTTCGCTGGACTGAAGGGGAGACGAAAATTAACATAGAAAAATTATGATTAAAAAACAATGCGAAAGGATATCTTTCAACAACTAAACTCTGCAGTAGAACTAATTCACTTATTCAACAAATAATATTTAACACTGATTTCTCCTTGCTGCCTCTCGGATTACATTCTATTTACACTGTTCGAGAACTAATGACGACATACCCTGACACGTAATTGGTAGGAGTTGAATAAACACGGACAGAAAGGCAGATTATCGAATATACATCACCAGTTATTACACTCATATCCAGCAATTCGACTCCACGTTTATCATTCAAATTCGCTATCGAGAACCCCAACTGTTCCTTGTTCATTAAGGAATCTCCATTATATTTTATTTAGGTTTACGCAGTCGTAAATTATGCCATCGGTGATCTGAAAGCAATTTAATTCGAGAATTAATGGGGAATCTGCGAATTGGTGAATTAACGCGGGGATTTAGTGGTGGAGTGGTAGGAGGAGATTATTTAACTTTGACGTCTTTATTGGACATTATCAATACATAAAACATTTTTATTTAGAAAATCTAAAGTTTTTTGCTGTTTTTTGACTCCATCCTTCAATTTTATGAAAAGAATGGGATATTATTAGCCTTCATGACCGAAAATTTTTCAAGCTTCTGTTCTCCACCACAATTAAGCATAAATTCGCCATAAAATTCCCAGTTATTCTCCTTCTATCCTCCACTTCCCCGTTCAAATAAAAATAGTTACCAAGTCTCTTTGATCTCCAAATTATTACGATTCCACATCTTGAAAATATATTGCACGAAGAACACCACGACAATGACAATGACAGTATCCATAAAATTCTTCATCATATTGGCATTGTAACTCGATTCTTTCTGGCCTCTCTGTCTGATGACCAATTGCTCCAGTGTTCGTTGGATTCTGTTCAGCTGTTCCCCCTGCTGCAGCATTCGGCTCTCCACTTCCTTGATGGAGTGCATCAGCCTGAAAATAACGCGATCAAAAACAGAATTCTCCGCACAATGATCATCATAATTACCTGGCGTTAGACCTCCGCCTCTTCCCAATCGACTGACTCGAGTCCGAATGAACATCCGCCGACGAACTTCCCGAGTCATGCGCTGTCTCCGTCAGTGGCAAATTACTCGACAATTGTCTCTTCGATGACTTCAATACTGACAGAGACGATCGCGATTCAGCCTGTAATAACGGCATCTGAAATCATTAGACGTTCCCCCACGATTTAAAACACCGGATTCTTTATTAATCATAAAAAACACTATTTCTCACGTGCTTAGTCCAAAACTCGTGATACTATTCCAAAATTAATCATGTGCGATAGTACATAAATAAAATAGTATTCATTTATTGAAATTGATATTGAATAAATTTAAAGTTAAGCTGTAGCAACGAATAAAAATTTAATTCTATCATTTCAGTCTTGATTCAATGATGGATAACATCAAAAAATTGCACTCAGTCATTCAC
The DNA here is from genome assembly GCF_001412515.2 of Diachasma alloeum. Taxonomy (NCBI): domain Eukaryota; kingdom Metazoa; phylum Arthropoda; class Insecta; order Hymenoptera; family Braconidae; genus Diachasma; species Diachasma alloeum. The sequence goes on from NW_021680780.1 coordinate 188,171, forward strand.
AAAATTTTTAACAAATCGTAATCATAAATGAAAGATTGCGATATTCTATTGATTTTTTTTTCACTGGAAAAACTCGTTAAAAAATATTACTGACATTAACGACATCAGAAATCATCGGACGTCCCTCTACGGCTTGAAAACCCGGATTCTTTATTAATCATAGAAAATACTATTTCTCATGTGTGATGTTACATAAATGAAATAGTATTCATTTATTAAAATAAATATTGAATAAATTAAAAATTCAACCTTAATAATAAATAAAATTGTATTCATCCATTCAAAAAATATTGAACAATTCGCAACAATAATTGAAAACTTGCACTATTCTATTCAGTTTTCTTCCACTTGAGAAAATCACTAAAAAAAATTTCTGGCAATAACGACATCTGAAATCATTAGCCGTCCTTCAACGATTTGAAACACTGGACTCTTTATTAATCATGATAAAAAATCGTGATTAAAACATGCAAAATCCTTGCGATATTACATAAACAAAATAGTATTCATTTATTGAAAAAATGTTGAACAAATCGTAATAGTAAATAAAAGAATGCAATATTCTATCTAGTCCTCTTCCACTTGAAAAAATCACCAAAAACAGCTCTATGAATTTTATTCTCTCTTTAGTCTTCTCGTTAATTCACGAAGTTTACTCAGTAGACTCATATTCAGACTCTGACATTGTCTCTCTTGTACCTGTGTCTGTGGATCCACCGATACGATACTCCCAGTTCTCATGATAGGCGTCTTGTGGCGTGTCTTAGTACGAACAATGTAATCGTGCTCGAATTGCACGACATCGTTTCTGGGATCCCAGGGGCGTATGTCAGCGTGTCTGTACACCCAATTGCCAGTGATAATGTCCTATCGAGGAGAATGATTATTTGTTATCTTGAGCCGATGAGTAGCGGAGATAGGGAGAGCAAAGATAAACATTAATATTAGATTCTAGGAGAAAACTCAAACCAGTGGGAGATTGATAAATTATCGATTCACTTCCGAATGGAATTTCGAGGACGATATATATATCGATATATATATATATATATTTTGATAAGCATTTTAAACCGTAGTCTATGCTACAGATATTTTAATTTTGATTCAACGATTCCTTCGTAGCCGGCATTGCCCCAACATTAAAATTTCTTAGATTTCCCTGAATATTGATTTCTAAATAAATTTTTTGAAAAACAGATGATGCAATCACTCTCATGATCGAGCTCGCTCAAGATGGCATGGGAATGAATGTTTTAAACCACAATTGGATACATTTGAAGAATTATTTTTTCGGTTATCCTCACGCAGAAAATTTTAAATTTCGTATTTAACGAATACAATGTTTCCATTCGGAAGCGTAATTTTGTTGTAACAAGGGGGGGAGTGGACTTGAATGTATTAAATGCAATTGCAGTTAAATTACATTGAAATAAATAATTAACTTGAATGTAATCATTTATTTACCTGGACAAAATATTTTGGTATCCACTCCTGGTTGTTCTGCTTTCTGTCTTTGGCTCGTTCCCTCTGGGCCTCCTCGAGGGCTGTTTTGGCGTCGGTTGCTGCGATCTGATCGTCATTGTTTATCGCTATGGTCACGGCTTGCCAGAGACGCTGGCTCTCCCAGTCGCCCTGATGCTCCAGGGGAACTGTGTACTTCTTCAAACGCTTGCGACGCACTTCGGGGAGGGGATTGAAGAAGACACTCTCCTGACCTGTTCTTTTGTCGGTTATCAGTATCTGGCCGTCCCAGTAACCGGATATTGTTGCTAGGGTCTCTTTCACCAGACGAATTCGACCTACCACCTGATTCATTTGCTCAGCACCACCCAGGAAGGGCTGGGAGAATGAAAATAAAAAAATTAATGCTTCATTAATATCCAGTAATGTTCAGTAACAATCAAATAATTCAGTAATACAGAAAACACAAGATCTCAAACAAGCCTCGTCTGGGCCAGCAAAATCGCTAGTTGAAAATTACAAAAAAGAATTCTTCAATTCCATTTTCAGGATATTTTGTCCCTAAGTTACATGATTCACGTCATTATTGTAATTTCATTTAAGGATTGATTTATAGTCTGTGATTATTGAATAACCGAAATGAAAAGCTACTCTTGTTTCGCATAAAACTACATATGGGAGTATCGAATAGCGAAGAAGTACTAAATCTATTTTTGCAACAAAAATTTTTCATTTTACCGCCATATTAGCATGTTTAGGACAAAAAATTATTATTTTTCGGCACAAGTACGACTTGTTTGAGAATTCAGTCTTTTTTCTCTCTCATCCATTGAATTACCTTCAATTTAAATTCAAGCTCAGTATGATAACCAGTTTTTTCACATATGATGTTGACTTTGCCACCGAGCTCCATGGACAAGGTACCCATGACAATTCCCTTGCAGTGAGCATAGGGAATAGTCATAGTGTAATCCTCACCGCGTGGAAGCATCGTTAGCACAGCAGCACCATCGAGCACAGCAGACGTTGAATTGCCATAGAATTTAGACTTGGCTATTATCGTTGAGCTTATTGTGAAGCCGTCCTGGCGATTTGTCACGTAGAAACTCGAAATGGGCGGATGGTGTGATATCTGGATGATTAAATTGTCAGTAAATTGTTGGAGTTACTCGTGGAACATTGTCGATTCATCTCGACTTGCAATTTTACCTGCTCAGCCAAGTAGAATGTACGCGAGCCATTTGGATGTTGCCAGTAGCAACGAAATGTCTCACCCAGAAGTGGATTGTAGGGTTTTTTTAATCCCTGTGGCTTTTTATAGAAACCAGAGAGGTACCACTTAACCACTCCTTTCATTCGCGTAAATGCATCGTCCTCGAGCACGGCTCTGGAATTTTTTTAATGATGAAATTTAGGGGTGAAGCGATGAAACTAGATAACTTCTGACATTTCTCGACATTTCAACGGAATTATTGTCACAGTGACCTTTCGAAAAAATTGTTCCATCTTGCATTTGAAAATTTTAATTAAAAACCTCAAGTCTAATTTCATTTAGAGACCTGTTTTTATGAATATCTCAAAACATGAGAGAAATGGTGTAATTTACATGAGAATGTGATAAAAACTCTCATTGACAGTTTCATTTTCAGTTTTCATTACGCTCTGTCAAGGTCTTTAAATTTATTCTCTTATTCCCCCGCATTTCGTCACATCCCTCAACCTGAACCTGAGTTAAAGTCTTGCATAGCAACGTGCATTCAAAGATATTGGTAATAAAAACTTTGCCTCAATTTTAATTCCATTTTGAAATCATTTTTTGACGTGGATACGTCTGTTTTCATTGTGGGAGGGCATTTAGGGAAAAAGTCCAGATCCGATCAATTAGCCCCTCATGTATAGATATTCCAAATTTTTATTTTTTTCCTCATTGAAGGAGTTTTGAAGAAAATTGCGAGCTTCAATTGAAAGCCCGAGTTGAAGACCCGCTCTTTCATTTGAGCCCCAAACAACATTCATATCTTGTCTGACATCTCTGCTACAAACTCTGGTCATCAACTCTGGTTTTCAGTTGAAATTGGAATTGTTAATTTACACAATAATAGGAGTGCATTGACAATTTTTTCTTAACTCGCAAAAATCTTCAAACAATTTGCTACCGATTGGTGATAAAATTTTTTGGAAATAATGACATAGGGGGGATAACGCCTTTTTTTTCAGGGGTGATTTTTCAAAAATTTATTTTAAAAAAAGTACTAACTAGCAAATGTTTTTTATTAGCTCGCAATTTTCTTCAAAACTACTTCAATGAGGAAAAAAAAAATTGGAATATCTATACATGAGGGGCTAATTGATCGGATCTAAAAGTCCTTATGGTTCCTTATCGATAGTGGCGCCATCGATCGGAATTCCAGAACATTCTGGAATTCTCTACAAAATTCTAGATTTTTCTAGCAAATTCCAGATTTTTCAAGAAAATTCCCGTGTTTTTTTTTTAGAAATAAATTACAATTTTAAGACAGTTGGTTATTATTGCACGAAATAGATAAAATTTGTAATGATTTCGTTGTGAATGAAATATGTTGATCGTTTGTTTAGCGATTTTGGTTGTACATAACAATTCAATCGTATCGTGATTATAAAAACCGTCTTATCTAATTCTTCTGATATACCTACATAAACATATGCAATGAAAAACTATGATGTTCAGTGAAGGAAAGGGAAGGCCACAGACGTAACGCCGCAGATTTTTTTTTAAAATAAATGTTGATGAGAGCCTGACAGATATCATCATCCTCTTCAAAAAGCAATTCCCCACAGCCATTCCCAACCACCTATTAATCCCCCCAATGATGTCACTTTCGCGTAAAGTTGACCCCTCCTAATACATACTGAGATAGGAGATCCGCATGATAGTAAGAATCCGCCAGTTTCTCCAGAAAGGACCGTGGCTCGAGAATGAAGGTAGGTAGTACCACCTTGGACAGATCCATGCCAGGACGTACTTGCTTAAGCAGAAACCAAATGAGCGATTTCTGCTCGTCTTGCAGCTCCGCGACAACTTCTCCCGCCTGGAAAATACCGACAATGAGAACCACCAACTTCTCATGAAAAAAAGAAAAGGCCAATCTGAATGAACGAGTCACGACGCATGAATAACAAACGTTATTTACCGTTCCAAGGAATTCATTCTCATTAGCAACATATGGTGTCTCGCAGATGGCCTCCTCCTCGTCCTTGACAGAGGCCTCGGACTCGCTGTCACTGGCGCTAATCTCCGCATCAGCGACAACACCATTCTCCGGCTGGCTGATGTCGTCCAGGTCTGTGTTATGGGTATCAAGAGGATCTAGCGTTACTACTCGATGGGTATCACACTCTAGGACATGGACAGAGGGAATTGTCATGCGTCTCGCTGGGGACATTAGTGAATACGCGGGTGATAGTGATTGTGATATATTATTACTGGGTGATGAATTAGCGGAACGTCTTCTGCCTATTTCCTCGTCTAAACTACCACCGTAAGTGCAATTATCAATGGTCGGAGTTGGTGACTTGCCGAACAAATGTGTCTCCCAGTAGGCAACTGCGTGACAAAGCTGCTGGAACATTGGCATTGGGGAGGATATTCGGCTGCTGTTTGATAAACCAGGTGACAGGGTTTGTGGACATGATAGCAAGCGTCTTTGGGGTGTCGTTGGGGTGCGGGGAGCGTAACGGGCCAAATTCAGTGCTGGTGGATCGAGGCGAGGCTCTGGTTTATCATTTTTTTACGGGTCATTGGGTAGCCCGGAGAGCAGGCAAATTCAGCACAATCAAAATTAATTAGTCCAGGTTTTTATCTTTAGTCATTTAAGAAATAGAATGTCATTAACATGATAGCAACTTTATGAGTGATGACAGCTGACTACTGATCGTCTTTTCTATAGATTTTTCTTTCTTTTTTTTCGCTTTGTTCTGATGGGAAAATTTATTTCAGGGTTAAAAAATGAGGCTTTTATGAGATGAGAAAACTAAATGAAATTTGAGAAATGAGATGTAGTTGTTGATCACTTTTGCACAGATTGTTTGTAATTATCTGCAATGACGATTCAAAAATTCTCTCCGATTGAGTATTCACAGATAAATTTTCTTTTTTCTCTCCTCTAATTTTTCTAAAGTGAAATGAAAACGTGAAGTGAAAATTTTTAGTAGACATTAGAATAAAATCAAGTGTCGGAATGAGAGATGGATTCTCCCCACCGTCTTTCCTATCGATTATTCTTTCTCTCTGTGTCTAGTCATTAATGATAATGGAGATATTATCGGAATTCCAATATTCGGAAAAAAATAATTCTCCTCTCCCACTATCGCACCAATATTTTTTATCATCACTCCCTCATAAAAAATAACTTCTTATCTCAATCAACTGAAAAGAGAGAAATGAGATAAAATGTAAGAATGCAGAATAATGGTTATTATTAATCGTTTCTCGATAGATTAATGATATTCAATGGAAAGAAAGAAGAATTCTCTGCATTCCAATATTTGCAAGGAAATATTCTTCTTTCAAATGATCAATTTTTTTCATTAGAAAAACTCATCTCAGACGATAAAAAAAGTGCAATAAAGAATTTTTGATAGACATTAAAAGAAAATTAAGTGGCCGAATGAGAAACAGAGATCTCGTCTCCTCTTAATCAATTCGAGAAATGGAATAAATTGTAAGAATTTTGAATAACAATGGTTCTCCTGATCGTTTTTTCATCGTTCATCCATGTTTATCGTTCCTACGATTCTCCTTATCATCTTTTCTGTCTGTGTCCTAATAATAATGGAAAAATTCTCTGCATTCTACTATTCAGAGCGAAGTATTTTCCTCTCTCCCACTATCGCAACAATATTTTCCCCCATCTTTAAACTCGTAGAAAAGACCTGCTCTCATTTCAATCAATTAGTTCTCGTTCCTTCCCAATAGGCGCAACATCCCAATATCCACATGCTTCTTCCCCTTACAAATTACCAACAATATTCTTTCTATTAGAAAAAAACGAGTCATCTTACCGTGATCGAAATGCTTCTCATAGTCAGCCTCACTCCACTGAGTCTCGTGTGTTGTCGTGGCATCGTGCTGTGGAGAACGTGGCAAAATACTGGCTGATCTGACAATGAGTGACGAGCAACGCAAAGACAACTCAAGTGCATCCAGCCAGCATTTTCCAGCTGCCTGGGATGGAGCGCGAAATATTAAATAGGATGTTGGTAGTGGTTGCACAACAGCCCCTAGAAATAGAACATTTATTTTGACGTATCCAAGTGAATTGTCTCCCAGTAATATCCTCTATTGATTTACCAATAGCCTCTTTCTCGGGACCTCTTGGTGCCCAAATTGATTGCTCGAGTGGATGAAACAGTTTGAAACAGAAGCCATCCTTCTTACTCGGTCGTTCGATCACTTGGCAGATGTTTAGGAGAACTGTTCCAACCCAGTGATTACTCTGGAATAGTTTACATTGGGAACAACATGGAGTGCATAAATCTTGGGCGAATGGGTCTGGGTAAATGGGTCATTTTACTCGGTGGAGCATAAAATATTTCCTCTGGGCTGAGGTACGTACTTTTATTTTGGGACTTTTGTAGAGTAATAGGAGTCCTGGCTTCAGTATGCACCACAGTTTCGTCCAACTTTTCAGGGTTCCACGTACTTTCAGCCAGTCACTCATTACAACTACCGTTGGATCCTTCAGCGAACTCAGGAGTTCGTTTGCAACGCGTTTCTTCTCAATTCGATAGTTCTTTCGTTGTGCTTTGTAGGATTCTTTACGGGTTAGTTTGCACGAGTCAGCCTGTTGAATGTTCATTATTGTTTTGAGAAATACTGGGGAAAAAGGCGGCGGAAAAGTACTTCAGAAATTGCGTTAAAACTGCGCTGTTTACGTTATTGTGATGTAACGCTACTGACTCGGAAAAATCAAAGGCTTCTGCGGTAATTTTTAGGGAGTTTTACGTAAAAATTACGAGTCAACACGTAAAGATTACGTTTCGATTCATAAGATTTCCAGAACTACAGGGGGCAAATTTATTTTTCGCCTACGATTTCTTCTGTTTACGTGAAAAGTCCCGAAAGAGTATTTCGCCTCATTTTTACGTTTTGTTATCCAATTTTTCCTGGTGTTGATGTCAATTTTTTGTGATTAATGACTTGTGATTTTTTGTGTCTTGAAAACATGGCAAAATTTCTAGAAGGGATTTCCGTTTTACCGAGAACTTATTTTTTCTGAATCTATAAAATAGTCTGTTATAGAAAAAAATTAAGAGAAAAAAACTGTTTTTTATCAATATCTTTGAGCCTGAACAACAGGAAGAAATATTTCTAAGAACATTTTTTCTGAATAATTCCTTTTGTCTTGCAAAAGTGATCATTACAACCAAAAATTTGCTATAATTTACATTTTGGGGCACTTCATTCCCTTTACTGATCTAGATTTGGTACCACGCATTCAAAATTATAAAGTTCAAATAGTTTATTCACCTTGTCCGATGCCGAATCCAATTTTAAATTACTTTCTCCCATCGCGGACAGCCCTAAAACATTATCAAATAATTGATAAAGGACTGAGAAGTCTCCAACCAGCTGAATTGAGTTGATACCTTACCAGTGGCATCTGAAGCTATAGAATGGCCTCAAAAAAAAGTATATATCCTTCTCATGAGAGTGCAGATAGTTAAAATCCCAGCGTAAAGTAAACGTGATGACAATATGATGCGTATACAGCACATTTTCATGATTCAATAAGCAATTGGAGGTAACGAAATTGATGTGAAATATGTAATCATTTGAAGCCATACTTTAAATGCCAATGGGTACAGTAAAAATGCCTCGTAGCGCAGCATTGTAACACCAACGAAAACATTGAAATAAATTTTTAACGGAAAAAAAATACCTGGAGAAAGCGGAGGAGCACCTGAGGCGAGATTAACGTTAGCGGTGAGTGATTCTGACGATGGTAGCTTGGACAATTGGGCTGGTTGTGCATGGACACTTCCCTGACGAGGTCGTCGATCGTCACCTGGTGCTACATTATTTTTTCGCATTTTTTTTATCACGATTTTACGATTCATCTTCCAACAACACTCTTAGCAACTACTGATTCGACACTGACATTCATGTGCTCATTGAGCACATGAATTATTTTATTAATACACTGTTAAATACACTGTTAAATATTTTTTATCGACATTTTTTATACACTTTTTGGTAATTTTGATCACATCTCAGTTCCACTGAAATTTCAAGGAATTTTGTCATTGAAAATTCATAATTTCATGGAAAAATCGTGGGAACTGCAAGTTTCAGCTTAATTATTCCAGAGAAATGAATGAAAAATCCTGAAAATTCCTTCTAAAATTCCTCGAATTCCAACAATTTCAAAGGAATTTCCTGAAAATTCAAGGGAACTTCCCAGTGAATATTCTTTTACACACGAAAAACGAAAAAAACCTAGCGAATTCGCTAGACAATTCTATCGGATTTCTATTGAACTTTCTATTAATTTTTGGCCGAGTCAATTGAAATGATGAACAGAAATTATGAATAGAAAAGAAAAATAGAGTGAAAAAAAAACTTAAAATTTGAGCCGAGGAAATTCTACAGAAAATATCTCAATGGAATTCTATTGAGTTTTCTATAAAATATTTTCTATTGAACACATCAATAGAATTGGCCAAAAACCAATAGAAATCCAACGGAATTGTCTACAATTTTCTCCTAAATTTCTTCGTCAACTTAAAATCCCGTTGACTTTTTCCCTCAAATCGAAATCACCGCCTCGTTCCGCCAAATTTCTTAACAGTGTAACAGCGTATCTTTGACGTTGTAAAAGTCTTACCTCTTTTACCAGTCAATTTAATCCATCTACCCATCACACAGACATTAAATCAATCCATAGCCCATGCGTGAAATCAAGAGGCCCAATTCGAAGTATGAAACAATTTTGAATAAATTATTCCAATTCGTTCAGTGGAATGTCGTGCGAGCATGCAATTACCAACGAAAAATTGCTCCTGCATAAAAAGCGAACTCAACTCTCGAATGAAGAAATGAAAAAAAAAGCAAACAGAATTGACCAGCAATTTCTCCGGAGAAATTCCCTGCTATTATTTATCCTCAAACAACCACCTTCCCATGGCTATCACAATACACTGAGGCAAAAAAACCACTGCAAGTGAGGATAATAAACAACTATAATGCAATGTTTCTAGCATCTAGGGTCAGTCGATATTGATTTCCCCGCATCATCAACACAACATGTAAAGTTTCTGCGCCAAGTCGATTCATATTAATGAACCTGTAACTAGGAGCTGCTACGTATCCAACAAGGCTGATAATTCTCCTCAATTATTATCAAGGATTAAGCCCCGCGTGGCATTGAAATGAATTACGTTATTTCGTTCGACTCATTTAAACTCATCTTCCATTGTAAATCCCAGGTGTAATGATGGAGGGGGGGGGGGGAACATGCAACAGCACCTGCATTTCATCCCACTAATTATCTTCCACTGTCTGAGTGCATGCAGACCTCAGAGTGTGTGCTATTATGATTGTAAAGATCATGTTAGCGACGCAGTTGAGTGAATTGTCGTGTCATTCAGAATTGCATCGAGTTTTTTTAACAAACTTTTTACGTTTTATTATTTATACTAGACCTCTGGTGGACTTTCAGCCGGGTTATTTCATTAAATCAATTTTGCTCGAATCATTCGAGCAGTTTTCAAAATATGAGCAAACATTTTTCTGATCTGAATGAAGGCTACGTTAATTAGAAATGAAATTATTGCTCAGATGAAAGGGATTTTTAATTAGCCAAGTGATCGTCAATCTCACTACCTAAATTAGTAACTTGGAGACAGTTCTATCAATTGTATTGATGGGCTTTTTGGATCCCACTGGGTCGACATAACACAAAAAATCCAAGGCTTAAATTTGAAATTTTGCTTCCATTCGGAACCGAAATTTCAAACGAAGTTTTATTTCCCAAAATTTTAATTCAGCACTCAAAGGACCTATTTCACTGACACTATCACCGATTCTCATCACTCAACGATCCATCAGATAAGAAAAACCCAAGAACCCAAGAACTATAAATACACGCATGAAAAAATTAAATATAAAACCTAACAAATTCGCTAGAAAATTCTATTGGAATTCTATAGGAATTTTATGGTGTTTCTATAGGATTTCTATCGGAATTCTATTTGTTTTTGCGCTCTTTCTATTCGATATTCAATAAGAAAAAGTCAATATGTTTCGAATTTCTGTTTGAATTTTTCCCTCAAATTTTTTCTATTAGAATTATTGGGCACAAATCTCAAGAGAAAAGTTTAGTCAGAAATTCAAAATCTATTGACTTTGTCTTATCGAATATCCAATAGACTCAGCGCAAATTCACTGCATTTTCTATTGAATTTTTTCATACGTGTAAATTCCCAGAAATGATCGCATGAACGGAGTAACTCACAATGGTACAAGAGTGTCAATCACAAAAGTGCGAGAAACTGTGTCAGAATGTGAAAAAACATGTGCAATGACAATCGTCATTGGAAAACAGTGTGAAAACTTACGATTACTGAGGGAACGACTGACGCCCGGTGGTGTCATCGTCTTGATGGGCTCGGTATTGTGGCCAGTAGAAGTAGCCTGCGACTCGGACGAGGGCCTCTGTCGCTCGCCAGGTACCATTATCGGTTGGGAGCTCATTTTCTAATCCATCAGCGTGGAAAAAATCAATCATTTTACCTCGAGAAAATGCCCCCATCAGCCCCAAAAAAGCCCCCCATTTTTCGGAGCAGAAAAGCGCGAAAAATCGCGAATAAAAAAATTGCCTCGAGCCCCCGTTTATGTTCGCAAGCAGTCGCGTAAAATCCGCCCCGATTACGCGGAAAAAGCCTGGGGACGTAGCCCTGGGCCGCAATGCGGTAGAACCTGTCAAAATACTCCGAAAAAGCACGCACCACCCGCGGCTGTAATTATTTTTCCAAAAACTCACCGGAGAATTTTCTCAACTTCTGGCAATCCTCGTCTCGTTCAATTGATCCCTCATTCACACGTAAACTGGGTTTAGTTGACACACAGACACATGGGAATTATTTTTTATCTTCAAAGGCAATTACGTTGACCCGAGTAAACTCAAGTGTCCAGTCTGCTGGTGGCTCATGTCGCACTGATGCTGGGGAAATGGAGAAAAATCCGGGGATAATGACTCCCTCCCCTCGGCCACTTCACCCCGCCCTCACAATTATTCTCGTATTTTTGAAAATACTCGTTAAACGGGGAATACACTTTATTCACGGGTTAATATTGACTTAAACACATGTTTTAATGATTCGTGTAGTGGTGTTGGTATGACGCACAATTGATCAGTGCTGAGGGAGCCCACGAATACGCCGGCTCCCCACTTTTACTTTGTCGGTCTGTCTCACTCGCTACTGCGTGGAGATGCGCGCATTATTCTGACACGGGGGGGCGTTGCAACTCGCGATGGCCGGCGTTGGCGCCACACGGCACAGGACGATGAAGAAATGGGAATTGTAGGCATCGATTGTGCGCAGATCGGGGAGGTTTCGGTTATTGTTTTCGTGGGAATAATGCGGGGAGGGGGACTCGAGTTATTGGTGGGTGATTGATTGGTTGATTGACGAGGTAAATGGGGGAGTTTTTTTATTTTATTTTATGGAGCCACGCATGACAAAATTCAATGGAAAGTTCGAATTCTACTGATGTAATTGAAAATTTCTAGAATTTCCGAGCGAATTCACTAGGTTTTTCTATAATTTTTTGTACGAAGATGTAATCGGAGAAACCGTAGATGAAATTCAACGTTTTTTCCACTTTGTTTTGCTTTTTTGTTGAGTTTAAAAATAAAAAAAATTATCTTGTAAAAATTGAACCGCGAAATTTACTATAGAAAAAATCAAAATAATTGAATTTCCCTGTTGTACAGGGAAATTTAATTCTATTGAATTAATTGATAGAAAAATTGATGAAAGGTCGAATTCTATTGATATAATTTCTATTTCTAGAATTTCCGAGCGAATTCACTAGGTTTTTCTATAATTTTTTTACGAACATGTAATGGAAGAAACCGTAGATGAAATTTAAAGTTTTTTCCACTTTGTTTTGTTTTTTTGTTTGGTTTAAGAACCAAAAAAATTATCTTGTAAAAATTGAGCCGAGAAATGCTGCGGAATTTTTTAATAGATCCGGCCAAAACAATAGAATTTTTGAATTCCATTGATATTGATATTTCTATTTCTAGAATTTCCCAGCGAAAGCACTAGGTTTCCTACGAAATTTTTTCGTAAATATAATGAGAGAAGCCGTAGATGGAATTAAAAGTAAAGGCTCTTCAAACTTCAAGAAAACTTAATCCCATATTGAGGATTACACAACAACACAAACTCTTTATTTATGTTTGAAATGTTTCCGCATGAGGAAATGGGAGTAGCGGATGGGGGATTTGAATTACAAATTTATGGAGTGAAACAGGTCGGTGTTGCAAGAGCCCATTGACGTTTTATTGTNTCGAATTCTATTGATATAATTTCTATTTCTAGAATTTCCGAGCGAATTCACTAGGTTTTTCTATAATTTTTTTACGAAGATGTAATGGGAGAAACCGTAGATGAAATTCAACATTTTTTCCACTTTGTTTTGCTTTTTTGTTGAGTTTAAAAATAAAAAAAATTATCTTGTAAAAATTGAACCGCGAAATTTACTATAGAAAAAATCCAAATAATTGAATTTCCCTGTTGTACAGGGAAATTTAATTCTATTGAATTAATTGATAGAAAAATTGATGAAAGGTCGAATTCTATTGATATAATTTCTATTTCTAGAATTTCCGAGCGAATTCACTAGGTTTTTCTATAATTTTTTTACGAAGATGTAATGGTAAAGTTTTTTCCACTTTGATTTGTTTTTTTGTTTGGTTTAAGAACCAAAAAAATTATCTTGTAAAAATTGAACCGCGAAATTTACTATAGAAAAAATCCAAATTATTGAATTTCCCAGTTGTACACGGAAATTTAATTCTATTGAATCAATTGATAAAAAAATTGATGAAAAGTTCGAATTCTATTGATATAATTTCTATTTCTAGAATTTCCGAGCGAATTCACGAGGTTTTTCTATAATTTTTTTTACGAAGATGTAATGGGAGAAACCGTAGATGAAATTTAAAGTTTTTTCCACTTTGTTTTGTTTTTTTGTTTGGTTTAAGAACCAAAAAAATTATCTTGTAAAAATTGAGCCGAGAAATGCTGCGGAATTTTTTAATAGATCCGGCCAAAACAATAGAATTTTTGAATTCCATTGATATTGATATTTCTATTTCTAGAATTTCCCAGCGAAAGCACTAGGTTTCCTACGAAATTTTTTCGTAAATATAATGAGAGAAGCCGTAGATGGAATTAAAAGTAAAGGCTCTTCAAACTTCAAGAAAACTTAATCCCATATTGAGGATTACACAACAACACAAACTCTTTATTTATGTTTGAAATGTTTCCGCATGAGGAAATGGGAGTAGCGGATGGGGGATTTGAATTACAAATTTATGGAGTGAAACAGGTCGGTGTTGCAAGAGCCCATTGACGTTTTATTGTACAAAATTATTGGGGCAGATGGATTTAAATTCATTCTGACGTATGGAGATCGCGTGGGGATCGATTTCTACTGGCAGGTGGACAGGGCGGTCTCTCGGTTATCAGCTGGAAGTAACTTCCGGGGAATTTCAATTTTGAAATGGTGAGGGTTTTTTGGGGTTTCGTTTTGAGGGACTTCAGCAGGAATCAGAATCGCTGTCGTCCTCGCTGGATTCTGGACAGTGGGTGGAGGGGGTTCTTCTCCTGCCGACCAGTCTTGTGGATCTCAGGCGACGTCCGGGTCTTTTCTGGAGGAAAATTGATCATACAGGTGAGCATTTTTTTCTGAATTTGGTTTTTTCCCCGCGAAACGTTTGGGTTTCCAATTAATTGAAACCAGGAAAATTTAACCAAATACATTCTTCAATCTTCATCCAGCAAACGTTGGTACTGAATATTTATGTTTTCCCTGAAAATTCAAGTAAATTAAGGAAATTTCGTCTTCCTACAGCTCAGAAGTTCCGAATTTCACTGAATCTCAAGAAGTCTTTTTTGTCTCGAGCAGCCAATTTTGTCCGATAATTAAGACAGAAACAGTCACTACAATCTTTTAAAAACCACTTTTTATGGCCCGTTAAAACCTGCGGAAGATAGCGAAATTTTTATGGAGAATTTAATAGATCTCACCTTGTTCTACAAAGCAAAAGTCTTTACAAAGTTTTCGCTATCACCTTTACACCCACAGATATTCACTAAAAATTCCCCCTGAAGCGGATTTTAATCTTCCGTTCGACCCACTAGTATAGTACATTTCGATACGAGTGCGTAAAAGAATTTTCATCTATCTAAAATTATTATCAACTTTAGCATTAAATAAATAGGCTGGATCGGTTGGAGTTCGCAAGTGGTATCGTCAACCAAAATCTCTTAAATCAATTGTAATGATTTTCCATGAATTTACTCTGTAATATCTCTCCCAGAAGGACGAAAAATCCGTCTTATAGTTGTAAGCCTCCTGTCTAAAAGTCGAACTGCAATACGCATCCTTCCTACATCTCGACAGCATGCCAATTGAGACAGCATGATCGAGCTTGTCCTTCAACTCAATCTTCAGTTCCTCTGGATTCTGCTCAATTGGATACAATCGTCTCAAATGATCGGCTATCATTTTCGAACTGACCAACGCCCGCCTCTTCTCCAGCTCCTCCACCGCGAACCGCACCATTTCAAGGGTTATTGAGCACGACCCCCTGGAATGTGGACCTAGAAACCCTCGAGTCCCCAAATTTCTTCACGGGATTATCGATAACAAACGGAAACGGGATTACCTGCCATCCTCAGCGACACTGCAGCTCCAACATTTTTTTTTATCTTTAGTGTTTTTAACCTGAGGTATCTCGGGACTTTAGATAAATTTTTGTCATAAAGTGTCAAAAGGTTCGGGGCATATCGGAGCTGTGCGAAGATAGTTGAGAATCGTGACGCTATGAGTCATGGATAAATCGGCGAAGGGGCATTTACCGCGGAATAGGGGGGAATTCGGGGAATATGATCTCCGGAAATTCCACTCGTGGTAAGACTAGACATGTCGCAAAATGGGAAATAAACTGGGAATTTCTTCAGGATATTCAGTTGAAAGAAATTGATAAATTATTTTCTCAAGCATTAATTCTTCATTTTTTTGTCTCTTGAAATACTCACGATCGTCTTACATGATAAACGATATATTTTTGAAGTTCTAAAATGACTCTCATGAGACTCCCATATGATAAAACAATATTAGTCCAAGGTTGGCGCAATGTTGGCGCAAGATTGGCGCAAGGTCGGCACAAGGTTGGCCCAATGTTGGCGCGTGTTTTTTTTGCTATAATTCGAAAACCGATAATGGAATCGAGACCATGTTCGAACTCGATCTGGATAACATGAATGACGAATATTTCTAGCGCAAATTCAATCAATTTGGACAATTATTTTTTTAGTTATCGCGGCAAGACTGAATCGGGCACACACACATACATACGGATGCTCTAAAAACATCATATTCTGATTCGGGAACCCAGAATTAGTCATTTTAATACGAAAAACTAGAAAATTTAATTTTGAGCAATCCAATGGTTCCGTTCGGAAGCAAAAATGCACGAACAACGTTGGAATGGCTTTTTTAAGTGACTCTGAAAAATCCCACATACACATGCGGCCGATACAGACCCCACGCACTGTCTGCAGGCCCGTGTGTGGCACGTGGGTGAGGCCTCAAGATACCAAGCAGCGCGACAAATCGCAGACTGCCGTCTAAAGTGTACTGGAGGAGGCAATGGGATACACCAGTCTCAGCGGCGCCTTCTTCCTCAGTTTTTATCCGCTCGCTGCGTAGTCTGTAACAGAACGGGCTCACTCCACTCATTCCTCAACAGTTGTATTGTGAAAGTTCAAGTGAATGTGAACGTAAATACTCTTCGTTTATGGGATTTTCTTCCATTTGTTGATTAGATTCGATGTAAACTGGGAAAATATTGCGGATTTTTCAGTCATCAGGTAAACGATTAAATTGCATTCACTGTTGCTTAATTCATTCGACCTTTTTGTTTGTTTGGGGGTAAAAGCGCATGGGTAATTAGAGAGACAAAGGAATTGTCCAGACGATTATTCAGAAATCGTGACTCAAGCGTTCGCGCGCGCCGCCAAGTACATCTAATACGTGATTTCAAATGTCGATGGCAATTCCACTTGTGTACATATTATTATAGGCTGTGACTCATGCTTCTGAAGCTTCTCGTTTACTCGAAATTGATACGTTAATCCGGGAATTATTACGTCGGGCGATCTTGAATTGAATGTTTTGTCGTAATTATCACTTATGATAGCGCGATTTTATTGTTGGCACGCGGCTTCCGGGGTTTCTTTCGGATTACCGATGAAATGCGTGACGCGGAGGAAATTGTTTTTTCTTTAAACGCGAAACAGCCTCGAGTTGTATGAAAACAGGGGATTGAGCAAGTGGGGAAAGTCTGAGGGACGTGTTGGCACATATGGGTATTGGGGAAAACAATTCTAAAGTGCTGGGGAAAAATTGAAATTTTATGGACGGTTGCGGAGGTATTTTCAAGAGAGCGACATTGAATCCGATTTAAGGGCGAGAAAAAACGTGAAATTCCAATCTCTTGAGAACAGGAAGATGAGAATTCCTCAACTCATTTCAAATTTTTAATGGAAATATGAATATTTAGTTGCAAATTTTGCTGAATGAACACTTAAGAATATATTTACTCAAATTTTTCGGATTGCTGTTCATTTTCATGAAACAACTGAATTAAAATGTTTTTTTTATGAAATCGGTAATTTTTAATGACGAAATTCCTTGAAATTTCATGGACAGGTGACTAGTGATTCTCAGGAGAGTGACATTGGTTTCAATTTAGGGGAAAAATAATGATTTTTTTTTTAAATTTAGTATAAATCTAATGAAATTCCAAACTTTTGAGTCACTGGAGGACAAAAATTCCTGAACTCACTTGAATTGTCAATGAAAACATGAATATTCAGTAAAAAATATTGCTGAATCGAGAATATATTTCCTCAAATTATTCGAATTTCTATTAACTTCCATGGAATAATCAATTTTTTTATAAATCGTGAATTCTCAATGACGAAATTCCTCGAAATTTCCGTGTAACTGTAACGTAATAAAATTTCACGTAAAAATTTTCACCGGTGAATTGGTTTTCGATGAATGACAGGCGACTTTCAGTCTGGAATAGGAGTTTCTTCTTAAGGGTATTTTTGGAGTTCCCCGCTGAGTTCCTGAACAGTCGAGTTTTTTATTTTTACTCTTAATGGACTTGTCGGGGCTGAGAATTGATTCGTAATTGGGACGGTATTTTTAGAGGCTTCTAGAGGAGAAAGAATGTGTCATGAGGGTTTTTTATCTCTGGTTTTAGTCAATCCGTTGAGAATAATTGAGGAAGTGGTACGTCGGGATGATGCATCTGGGTATTTAGAGAATTATCGCGGCGATGGTTCTGAGATGATCGAGAGACCTCTCGCGGGGTCATTTCACTGGGTACGAGGATGGTTTCGATTGTATCTTCTCTGGAAATGAATAATGCATAAGATTCGGTGATTTCTAGAGGAATCTGATAGTCTCGTGGAATTTTCTCGTAGAATTTTCGATGGACATTTCCATTCCTGTGCAATAAAAAATAATCGTGGATTCTCAATAGAAGTTTTCATCGGTTTCCACGAATTTCTCTTTAGTAATACTACACACGGAGAGAAATATTCAGTGAAAATTACGGAACTCACAATTCGTTCACCGATTACGAAATCAATTCAGAAAATTTAAGTGACGGTATTGCAATGTTTCACAGGAGATCAGGTAAAAATTACGGAACGCTAAAATTCCATGACAGTTCCGTAAAATTTCCTACAACCTTTTGCTCCGAAATTACGGAAAAGACACGTCATTTTTATTGGATAAGAACACATTAGTTCCAATCCACTTGAATAATAACATGATAAATCATATAAAATCTCTGAAATTGACAGGCGCGGGGTGCATCTTCGATCTCGTTGTTCAGATAGTCAATGTCTTTTCAGAAAAAAAATGCAGAAAAGTGAATTCCACGTGAGCCTGACACCGGCCGAACTGGGCCGCTGCAAGACCCCGTCAGCAATGTCCAATAACCACTCTCACATTCCAGTAGCAAAGTCCTTTGGTTCACCCAACAAGTCCGCCCTTCATTCCATGGTAAAACGCGGAAATTCGACAAATGCATTTAGCGATAAGAGTGGAGCGAGCTCAGCGGGCAAAGCACCGTCGGTTGCTGCTTACAAGGCGTCCTTTGAGCGGTTGGATGCCGCTGCCGCTCTGAGCAACTCTCAGAAGCGCATCCTCAACGACAATCACAGCTCAGTCTCCAGTAATTCGTTGAAAATGCTGGAGACACTCAAGAGACCGGCCCATGTCCTTAATAGTTCAAGGTTCAATGGGAGCAACAGTAATGTCAATAATAACAATGGGGTTGCGTTGGGTGAGGTGAATTGGAAATTTAAGTTCGAGGACTCGGAGAAGAAGAGGAAAATGCTGATTCAAAAATCTGACGCTGGTAATTCAGTGATTTAGCCGAGTTTACCCCGCAAATGCTCAAAATGTTAAGAATAGTCCAGGGCCTCCAATTTTTGAGCAATTTTTGAACAATTACGAATTAGTTTTTTGAAATTCAACGCCTACGCAGCTAATTTCGTTATTATTTTAATAAAAAATTGCACAATTCATGTGAAATAGTCCGAAAAGTATCTCTGAAAGAATCGAGAATATATTTTTAGTATTTTAAGGATAATTTTTCTCCCT
This sequence comes from Diachasma alloeum, assembly GCF_001412515.2. NCBI lineage: Eukaryota > Metazoa > Arthropoda > Insecta > Hymenoptera > Braconidae > Diachasma > Diachasma alloeum. Next base: position 207,597 of record NW_021680780.1, read on the forward strand.
ATTTTACATGAATGACGCAAATTTTCATTTTTTCTGCACTTGCATTAATTTTGTTGCACTAATCATTCGTTTTTAGACATATAATCGATCTTCAATGCATGAGAAATCTCACTCCAATATCCCACGATTTTTAAACCTCATAGTAGTCTCCCCTTAGCAGAAATCCAACGGAATTTTCTATCGAATTCACCAGATTTTCCTTCGAAATGTTTTGCGTGAACATAATTAAAAAAACCTTCCCCCTAATGAGATTAATTTCCCCAGTAACGAAGGAGAACACCGATCTTGATAAGAAATACCGTCAACTCCTTCGCGACAACAGCGTCCTTCAGACTCAACTGCGCACCAAAGACGAAGAACTCCATAAACTGCGATCAGGTAAATGCATAACTAATTAATCAATCACTCAAGCGATTGAATATTTCATGGTAACACCGTGATATCCTCAGTGTCGGAGAGACTCTGCAAGGAGTACGAGCAGCAAAAGCGTCAGTATGACGTGGAGACGGGGGCCCTCCACAAAGCGATGCAGCAGGCGTCACAAGTAGGCACAAATAATCAGATTACCATAAAACCGTGAGCTATATTCGTACGAATTAATCGAGCATTGCCTTAAATAACAGTGGTACAAGCAAAATCGCCAGCTCAAGAGGCAGTCCCTGGTGCTCACCCAGAGAATCCTTGAGTCACGGCCCGATGCACTCGCCGATGATTTGTGCCTGTCTGATGAGATCGATGCTAATGAGATTGACGATGCCGAAGAGCTGCGGCAGACTATCACCGGTTAGTGTCCCACCGACATCCGTCAGTCACTTAATCCACGGATTTTGTTATTCAAATGTCTTCGTAAAGTTGGATGAGTCAATTTTCCGGGAATTTCAGGTTTATTGTTCGGGGAAAATAATGAAAAATAACAATCGGTTGGGCGAATCGATACAATACTTAATTTGATTTTGTGAATTCGATTTTGTGAGTTTTTGCGAAATGTTATTTAATTTTTATTGAAATTCTAGCAATTTTTTCAGTACTTTTTATCAGTAACTTTTCGTAACTGGCTCTCCCCCTGGGCCTTGCTCTGGACTTTGGATTTCCAATTCAATTAATTAATTAACAAAATCTCCCGTCAAAGTTTCTCAATAATTTTCCGTTCTACTGAATGGAAAATTGTTATTCCCATCAGTACTCCCAAGAAAAAAAAGTTAATGAACAAAAATTAATGAAAAAAAGATGAAAAAATTTGTTTGCTTGAATCGCGTCAAATATTCGTTTTTTGACTGTTTCATTTTTCCCACTCTCCCCTACAATGACTGCCGAATAATGCAATAAAATCTTCAACAGAATGAGTTCCCCAACAATGTTCGAAACCTTCGCTAAATGCATTATACTGTTTCATCCCCCAAAGCCCTCCCCCTAATCCTGGAAAATGTTTTCAGAGCTGAGTGCTGAAGTAGCTCGCCTGCAAACAGAATTGAATTCCGCGAGACTCCAAGAGTTCGAGGCCCAAGAGCAAGCAGCTTTATCCAACGCTCGACTCGAGGAAGAAAGAGAAATGAGGGATAAGAGTGAAGAGGTGATAAAACAACTGACTATTCACAAAGAGAACATGGAGAGGGTCTCGAGAATGGTGGCTGATGAAGTGCAGGCTTTGAAAGCTCAGTGCGACCGAGAGAGAGAGCACGCCAAGATGATTAAAATTGAGGCTGACAGAGTGCAGAAGGAGAGAAATGTTTTGGCACATCAGAGTGCACTGCTGATGGCAGAAGTCAGTGATGACTCCAATGGTCGTTTACTAGCTGTACTCCAGGAGGTGGAGACACTGAAGAGAGACCTCGAGGAGGAGAAACAGGCGCACTTGGAGCAGATGCAACTGCTGCAGGATAAACTCGAGGAGAAGGAGTCGAATGTGGAGTTTGAGATTGTCGAGGAGAAGCTCAAGCTCTCGGAAGTCGAGATGAATATGGTGCTGGAGAGGGCTGAGAGGGCTGAGAGGGAGGTGGAGAGGCTCGAGGGTGTGGTGGCTAAATTGGAGGAGATGCTCGGTGAGATGCAGAGCAAGAGTGCACCACCACCACCTCCAGCACCACCGCTTCCTCCACCACCGCCTCCGTTGCCTCCTGCTCATAATGCTTCGAGGGCTACGGTGAAGCTGCTGACGAGGGAAAGGGCCGAGGGAGGCAGCAATCGAAATTCGGCGATTTGCGATATGGAGAGCCTCTTGGGAATTGCTAAGAAACCTGCTGCTGTACCACAACAACCTGGTAATTATTCTCATGGTATTTGGGAATTGAGGAATTTTTAGAACAGTGAAATTACATTCGATTTAATTAATTTAATGTAATTAACAAACTGTGAGGAATTTATGGGATCTGTGATTTTTTCATTACGAGATTCTCGGAAATTTCAGTAGAATTTCTTGGCTAAAATTTTCCGAGTTTTTTTTGTTTAATTTTGTCGATGAAAAGAAAAGATAAGTGGAATGAAAAAACTTGGATAATTTGAGTCGAGGAAATTGTATAGAAAAATCGAATTCTGCTGACCAAAAGTTACCATTCTTCATTTTAAAAATCATGTTTTTGAAATCGTAGCAATGTTTAAGAAAAGATATTTTTTTACAAAATGTAATTTGAATCGCCTTTTGATGATTCAAAATCCCCAAAAGTTCAATGTGCTCCAGCCAAAACTGCAAGAACTCCCTGAATATCCTCAACACCTAAAAAATTGACCATCGATTTAATTAATTTAACGTAATTAACAAACTGTGAGGAATTTATGGGATCTGTGATTTTTTCATTATGAGATTCTCGGAAATTTCAGTAGAATTTCTTGGCTAAAATTTTCCGAGTTTTTCTTGTTTGATTTTGTCGATGAAAAGAAAAGATAAATGGAATGAAAAAACTTGGATAATTTGAGTCGAGGAAATTGTATAGAAAAATCGAATTCTGCTGACCAAAAGTTACCATTCTTCATTTTAAAAATCATGTTTTTGAAATCGTAGCAATGTTTAAGAAAAGATATTTTTTTACAAAATGTAATTTGAATCGCCTTTTGATGATTCAAAATCCCCAAAAGTTCAATGTGCTCCAGCCAAAACTGCAAGAACTCCCTGAATATCCTCAACACCTAAAAAATTGACCATCGATTTAATTAATTTAACGTAATTAACAAACTGTGAGGAATTTATGGGATCTGTGATTTTTTCATTACGAGATTCTCGGAAATTTCAGTAGAATTTCTTGGCTAAAATTTTCCGAGTTTTTTTTGTTTAATTTTGTCGATGAAAAGAAAAGATAAGTGGAACGAAAAAACTTGGATAATTTGAGTCGAGAAAATTGTATAGAAAAGTCGAATTCTGCTGACCAAAAGTTACCATTCTTCATTTTAAAAATCATGTTTTTAAAATCCTAGCAATGTTTAAGAAAAGATAGTTTTTTACAAAATGTAATTTGAATCGCCTTTTGATGATTCAAAATCCCCAAAAGTTCAATGTGCTCCAGCCAAAACTGCAAGAACTCCCTGAATATCCTCAACACCTAAAAAATTGACCATCGATTTAATTAATTTAACGTAATTAACAAACTGTGAGGAATTTATGGGATCTGTGATTTTTTCATTATGAGATTCTCGGAAATTTCAGTAGAATTTCTTGGCTAAAATTTTCCGAGTTTTTCTTGTTTGATTTTGTCGATGAAAAGAAAAGATAAATGGAATGAAAAAACTTGGATAATTTGAGTCGAGGAAATTGTATAGAAAAATCGAATTCTGCTGACCAAAAGTTACCATTCTTCATTTTTAAAATCATGTTTTTGAAATCGTAGCAATGTTTAAGAAAAGATATTTTTTTACAAAATGTAATTTGAATCGCCTTTTGATGATTCAAAATCCCCAAAAGTTCAATGTGCTCCAGCCAAAACTGCAAGAACTCCCTGAATATCCTCAACGCCTAAAAAATTGACCATCGATTTAATTAATTTAACGTAATTAACAAACTGTGAGGAATTTATGGGATCTGTGATTTTTTCATTATGAGATTCTCGGAAATTTCAGTAGAATTTCTTGGCTAAAATTTTCCGAGTTTTTCTTGTTTGATTTTGTCGATGAAAAGAAAAGATAAATGGAATGAAAAAACTTGGATAATTTGAGTCGAGGAAATTGTATAGAAAAATCGAATTCTGCTGACCAAAAGTTACCATTCTTCATTTTTAAAATCATGTTTTTGAAATCGTAGCAATGTTTAAGAAAAGATATTTTTTTACAAAATGTAATTTGAATCGCCTTTTGATGATTCAAAATCCCCAAAAGTTCAATGTGCTCCAGCCAAAACTGCAAGAACTCCCTGAATATCCTCAACGCCTAAAAAATTGACCACTAAATCATCTCATTCCAGCCATAGACGACATAATAAATCAGATAAAAGGAGGGAAATTCACGCTCAAACAAACAGACGTAAGTATCCACATTTTTCTCGTAAATTCATAAAAATTTCGTTTATTTCAAGTCCATTAATAACCCTGCAGAAACAACGGGACGAGGAGAGACGACGAAAACGTGAGATGGAGAGTGCCCCAGCAGCTGTGTCCGAGATGCTGAACATCCTGGGTACAATGAGACGACGAGCAAAGCCAGTCAGACAGTCTCTCACCTATCCCGATGTTTCCACATGATTTTCACCCACAATTGCCTCACTACTATCATGAAAAGTTAATTTCACAAGTATTACAAAATGCTAAAAAATATCTATATATACTTATACATATGTACAAAAGAACGAAAAATAAGCATTCGTTTTGTTTTCAGCGTCGAAAATGTATCGGTAAATATTTTTGATTAAATGATTCTTTTTCAGTTTTTTTAAAATTCTTCAATGGGCCAATTCTTTCTTTATTTTCTCGATGATTGAGGGCAATTTAGTGGCTTCAAAGAGCATGACTCGCCTGTGGGGCACCATCTCCTCGTCGTCGTCTGCCCAGGCACTCGTGTCAGAGTCTTTATCAACGGAAAATTCAAAACTACACATTGCGTCCTCAGCGAATATCTCCTCCTCTGGATTACTCCAGATTAATTCAGGCTCCTCCACTCCCCTCTTCTTCTTCTTTCCAGGGGTATTCTTTGGCTTGTAGAGCTTTGAGATTAAAACGTAGTACTGAAAGTCGTAGGGCATTTTCTTATTGACAGCTCGTTTCATGTCGGCTATCAAGTTCTCGAGTAGGGGGACTGCTATGTCTGCGGGAATGTTGACGAATCTCTCGTTTATTATGAGACCGAGGGCCGCTGAGTCATTCTCCAGGATGCTCTTTATCAGGGCATTTGTGGTGTCCGAGGCGTAGTCGCTTGAGTAATCAGCCAGAACTTTTCGAAGTTGTTTTATGCAGTCTTGGTTCTGCACGAAAGAGATTTTTTTTATTATCTTTTTCATAATTCGTTATCATTTTGCGAGGGGATTGGGGAGTTTTTTGAGCAGACATTGTTTTATTCTTGGATATTATTTGAAGATGAGAAGAAGAGCTGCAAGAGAATTATAGTAGAATTTTCGTTATCAGGGCTCAAGGTCAATTTCAAGTTGAAAAATTATTATATTGGGTTGACAGAATCTTCTCTTCACTTGATTGATGACGAATTTATGGGGCAGGGTCAGTGTTAGTTATAGCCAGGGTTAATTTAAAATTTAAGGATGTTCAGCTGTTTTCAGCAAATCTTATTTTTTCATAACTTCATCTCTCAGTTGAAAAAAAATTTTTTTTTTAATACTTGCGATTTTGGATAAACATCCTTGAGAAAGTAATACTGAGTGGATTATTCAGGCCAACAATATTAGATGTCGACAATATTAAAAAGGATTACCTACTGATATTCTTCAAAGTTTAACTATATTTATCGAAATTTAATATATTATAAAATTTGATAACTAAATTTTCCGATTAATGGTGAATAAAATATCTGATGATACTGAACTAAATTTTCGATTATCCAAATAATCCTCAATCTTCGGTTAATATTTCAAAATTTGAATGTACAAATTGATGGTGAATTTAATATTAAAATTTTTTCAAGATTTATGTTAAAATTGACAACATCATAATTTAACGGTAATTATAATTGATGAATATGGCTATCGCCGGGATTATTTACGTTCCCCAAAAATAAATAGTATTCACTTGCCCTCATCTCCCCTAATTCCTTTGCATCCGTGAACTCAACATATTTTTAAATGGTGTTTATATTTACCTGTCCCTGAGAGATATTGATAATCGTCGTAATTCCAAAGACATCATTAATGTCATTCTCCTCGTCATCCTCATCCTCCGCATCGTCGTCCCCGCCCTGCTTCACCACAGAGCCCACATAGTTGCGTTCGATGATGAAATTAGCGAGCTCCGAGGTCTCCACCTTGGCCTTGAGAAACAGCTGCTGAAGGAGCAGTTTGATCCCGTTGAAATCCGGATCCTCGGGAATCCGGCCCACAAAGTCCACCATGATCTGGGTCCCCTGGACATACCCATCAGACTCGTTATTTCGTTACTCGATTCAGCAGGGAGGGGACCGCGTGGAGCGGACACTTTGAGGTTAGGAATAATCCGGAGGCGAAGGACAGGGGTTTCAGGAATTGCTGGGGAATCCTACCTGCTCGTCGTTGGTGTCCATCTCGTTGTCGTCACTGCTGTCATTACTGCTGGTCATCTCCTCATTTTCTTTCGACTCCTCATCGATCTCACGTTTCTTAGCCGGCGCTGACATTGTCACGAGCACACTTTCACGTCTGATCACGTCCGCCGTATCTACTGAATACTGGGTGAGTCAACAGCAGTAACTGTCATTCGAAACAGAAATTTCCATTATTAAAAAGAAATTGGGAATGGGGAAGCACTTGAACGTAAATTCGGATTTATTAAGAGATAATTTCTCTCGATGGGAGAAATGAGATTGAAAATCAATTTGGATTTTCTTGAGGGATTTAAGGTGAACTTATGATTTCCGGGGAGAAAATGCGCGCGCGCTGGTTTGATTGTGGGAGAACGAGGGTAAAAATCCTGATACACTGCTAGAAATTTTCCGAAATTTCATGGAAAATGTGGCTGTAGTTTTTATGAGAGTGACATTGAATCCGATTTAGGGGAAAATGGGTATGAGATTTTACATTTTGTGAATGTTTTTATTTGAAAAATCAAGGATTTTACTGATTTTCTGATCATTCGAACAGAAAATTAATGGAATATTTGATTTTTCAATGATAATATTTCCTGAAATTTCGGTGAAAATCAAACATGATAAAAATTTTTTTTTAATTAAAAATTGAAATTAAAAATCAATTTAATTAATTTTTATCTAATTTTTAATTTTAATTCAAAATTAAAAGTTAAAAATTTTTGGGTTTTGCCACGGAAAATTCACACGAAAATTTTCAACAGCGTAACGGGAAAAAGCATTGCAAGTGTATATTTTTACAGACTTAACTGTCACTAAAACAAAAATTTTACTATTAAAAAAATTAAGAATGGAAAACGCCGGAACATCAAATGATGTTCATAAAAAAAATTTCCTCTCATATAAATAACAAAAAAAAAAATCCGAGTTTTCCGGAAGTATTGAAGAAGAATGAGTGAGTTCCGCAGAGAAAATGCGCGTGCGCCAGTTTGATTGCGGGGGAGCGAGTAAAAAATCCTGATAACATGACAAATCAGTACAAAATACTACTTCCGGCGTGTAACCGCAAGTCTTCTGTAAGTACCGAATAGCAATTACAATAGAAGGGCTGAAAAACTAAAAAAATCGATCACATGAAATTATACAGAGAGGTTTTCCGTTCTTAATTTCTTGGTAATGAAAATTTTTGTTTTGACTGACAGTCACTTCTGTAAAAATATACATCAGCAATGGTTTTCCCGTTATGCTGTTGAAAATTTTCGCCGGGTTTTCCGTGGCAAATCTCGGAAATTTTTATCACGTTTAGTTTTCACCGAAATGTCAGGTAGACGGCAGAAATAACTGCGCGTCTGATCACGTCTACCGTATCTACTGAGTGGGTCCCAAAAATTTTCATTATTAAAACCTACTAAATAATGAAAACCACCGGACCATAAAATTACATCTATAAAAAACATTATTTCCCCCCCCCCCCCCCC